>NC_071122.1:5535000-5805000 GCF_024256425.1 Clarias gariepinus | reverse complement strand
AAAACAAATTAACCCGCACTTTACCTTTAAAAAAGTAAAAATAAATCCCAACAGATATGTGTTTCCGTTTATGCGCGCAGGCGCTGTGTGTGTATGTGTGTGTCATTAGCGATGTTCCTTGCTAATTTTCTGACAAAACAGTCTTTTCGTTAATGTGTGTGTGTGTGTGTATGTGTGTGTGTGTGTGTATGTGTTTGAAGTAAGTGGAAGAATCATCCTCCCCCTTCTCATCTTACACAGTAAACCTTTCTCCTCTCTTATTTAAATTTCACACAACCACACACACACACACATACACACACTAACGAAAAGACTGTTTTGTCAGAAAATTAGCAAGGAACATCGCTAATGACACTCGCGTGAGCACATACTAGCGGAATCACTGCTGTAACAAACAAACAAATAAACCTGCACTTTATGTTTAAAAAGATAGAGCAGTGTTTCTTTGTGAAACAGAGAGTGTGTGTGTGTGTGTGTGTCTGAAGCCGAGAGGGGGTGGGTAAGTGGTTAATGGCGAGAGTGTGTGTGTAAAGGGCCACGGTGTCAAAATAAGCGTGCACACACATAACGACAGAGAGGGAGAAAATGGATCTTTAACCTCTCTAATGAGACTTTCTTTTGCTTTACGCGCATACACACACGTGTGTTATAAGAAACAGTACACACGCTTACAAACACAAAATAAAATATGTTTTACACCCACACACGTGGTCACAGTGTTACAATAAACAGTACACGCATACACTGATATTGATTACACCAGTGAGAAACGCCCAGTAAGACCCAGCAGGGGAGACGATTACCCACAATTCCCCAGCACAAAAGAGAGAAAAAACATTGACTCAGTAGTGATCCCGTGACGCTTGGCATCAAAACAAAAAGCGCATGCATGATAAATGATACTCTGTAATTGTAAATTAAGATCTGCTCATTTTTCAAGTCATAATTTAAAAAATCTTTGCACATCTTGAACACTTGCAAACTGCGTTACTCGCAGTTTGCATTAATATATATATATATATATTAATTGTCATTGCAACAACACGTTTGTTAGAATTGTATTTAAACTCTTTCAGCTTGCTCTTTACTAGCAAAACAACAACTATACTAGACCTGTATCTTAAGTTATAAGTGATAAAAGACATAAATGATAAAAGACATGTTTTATTTTAACCTTTAAATTTATAAGCTCCCACATAGTTAGGTCCTGGGTATGCCCGAATACTAATGTCAAGTGTAGTAATGCTTAGGCATTTTAAACAGTATTTAACTAATAAATGCTGAGCAGATGCTGTATAAGAAATCGCCCGCTTGTAAAAGAGTTCTTGGGATTTTAGTCATCATTAACAGGTGGTCTGTAGGTGTAAGGTTTTTTTTCCCCATAAATGTCAACCCAGGACTTAATTTTTGCCATGTCTCAGAAAGAACACCTAAATGAAAAATTTCCTAATTTGTAAAATCTGTTGCTGATGAGGGTCAGAAAACAGGAACAGGTGGCCTCTCTATATCTCTATTCCGTCTCTCTGTTTTTTCTCTCTCTCCCCTGATACGCCGTTCCACTGTTTGCTCGCTAGCTGCCACTTTCTACCGTCTTGAACTGATGAAGCTGTGGCCTTTCAGTAGCTCCAAGGTCAGACATGCATGTCACAATTACACGTCTCAGAAATCCCCCCCGCTTATAGCCAGGCATGTGATAAATCACTGAATGACGTCTGGAAACAAACAGAAAGGGATTCTGCACTGCACAGAGCCCTGGGGTGGAAAACTTTTCTCCTCTTTCGTTATGTTCCTTCTTTCATTAGTTCTTTTTTTTTTACGTTGAAGAAAACTTCATAAGTGAAATAAATATCAATTGAACAAAAATAAACCTAACAATATGCCTTCTTTGCTTGGGCTCTTGATGTAACGTTAAACAACAAAAAGTGTTTAATTTTTTGTAATGTTTAATTGATGGAAAATTTCTCGGGCAATTTAAAACCTTTGTTAAATTCTTAAATCTGATTGGTCTAAAGGTGATTATTAATTTTAGCTTTCTTATACATTTATTTCAGGTTAATAATAATGCACTTGCACTTTTAGTAACTGTCACAAGCCAGCGAGACTCACTGAGCTCTTCCCAGGCTTAAATCCATCCCGGAATTTTCCCCCTGCATGCTCTGCTCTCATTCACGGCACACCTGTATGTGAAAAGGTAATCATCCTTCGGTTTTATAAGTACGCCAAGGATGTCACTCAGCGCCGCAGTTTCTTGCTCGTGTTCCACGTACTTCCCTTGATAATTTGTCCTGTTTTATCTCGCCCTTTGCCGACCCTTGCCTCCTCTTTGAATTTTTCTCTCGTCTTCACCCCTGGTTATCTCGCCTGCTTTCGGGCAGATCTTTGTATATGACCCTGACTATGTTTTGGATATTGGCTTCGGACCTGCGCCTCCGGATTTGTTTGTTCTCATGGCTGGATCTCCGTTTATTGACACTCACCTGGCTAACCACGCTGATTTCTCCCCATTGCTCCTCGGCTGCAGTCGCGCCCCAATGCCCCCATCCTCCATGCCATGTGTACACACTTCCGTCTTTACGGTAAACCGTTCACGCCATTCGCCTGCCTCCTACGCCAAACTGAGAGAGTCTTCCCTCTCAGTTTGCGTGGCGAACCAGCGCCGGGAAAAGACACAGCAGCAGCTCCCAAAGATATTCTTGCGCGCTCTATTTTTGGGTTTGCTGGGGATTCCCAGACATCATTGCCTGCCCCCTCGTTGCGTCACGGGGTATTCCCCTGCTCTTTCCTAGACCACATGCACACCAGCTCTCGTGCATATATCCCAGCCCTCACACTCTCACACAAAAGAAACCACACACAGACATATACACATACACACCCTGCTCTTCCAGCCCCTGTTCAATTAACCCTGCTGCATTCAATAAAATCAGTCTAAGTTTATCTGTTTTTGCTATTAGATCTTTCTAATAGATCTTTCCTCTTTCCTCTTTCCACGCTTGTTCTGACAGTAAACTGCAGCCATGTCAGACCCAGCAGATGCTTTCCACCCCAGGCCAAGCCTCCGTACCTAGCTCTAGCTCCGGGCTAGCAGCCGATCGGAGGTCAATCTTCTTCAAATAGTCGCCCAACAGGGCGCTCTCATTAATTCTCAGCACCAGACCCTCCTGCAGATATCCCAAATGTTATCCCAATTGCCGACCAAGTTTCAACAGGTCTGCTCTGCACTCCCCTCAACTCTCACACACGCAGCTCGGCATAAACCTCTCCGGCCCAACCCACTACCCTATGACGGAGATCCTGGTACCTGCTACTCA
The DNA here is from genome assembly GCF_024256425.1 of Clarias gariepinus. Classification (NCBI taxonomy): domain Eukaryota; kingdom Metazoa; phylum Chordata; class Actinopteri; order Siluriformes; family Clariidae; genus Clarias; species Clarias gariepinus. The sequence goes on along the minus strand of NC_071122.1, from coordinate 5,801,689 downwards.
TTTCTGTCACAATGTCTGTTGCTCGACCTTCCCTATTGAGCGCTTCAAGGTGGCGTATGTCATCATCACCCTCCTCTGGGGGGGGTATCTGTGAATGGGGAGCTGCCATCTGGGATGCTAATGACCCTTGCTGTGCTAACTTTGACTTTTTCACTGAGGAAATGAGGAGGAAATTTGACCATTGTTGGGAGGAAAGCTACCAGAAAACTACTGGAGCTCCGCCAGGGCACCCAATCTGCTTATGACTACGTCATTGAGTTCCGAACCCTAACGGCCGCCAGTCAGTGAGACACCCAGGCCCTATATGACACCTCCATGAATGGGCTCTCTAAGTCAGTCATGGATCAACTGATTTCCTAGCAGTTCCCTGAAGACTTGAACGGCCTGATGGACCTTGCAGGGCGGGTAGACTCTTGCCTTAGATAGTGGCACTGCCTCCTAAACCAACCCTGGCTCAAGGGTCTGCCCATCCTTCCTGTAACACTCTTCCTTAGGAGGCAGGCCCATGTGGCTCAAGCCCTTGTCTACTCTGGGTCTGACCAAAACATGATCAAAGCTACGAAAGTCATAGAACTACGCATTCCCACTCTTTTTCTGAATGCTCCATTGTCTGTCCACGCCCTTGATGAAACGCCGCTTCCACCTATCAACCATCGAACCACTCTGGTCACCCTGAGGACCTGTGACAGTCACACAGGAGAAATCTTCTTCCTCATCATGAACAAGGCTCAGTCTCAGCAGGTTCTCGGGCGCCGTTGGCTTATCCACCACAACCCACACATAGAAGGGAAAAACAACATAATTACTGGATGGAGCCCTATCTGCCTGGCCTCTTGCCTGAAGTCTGCTCTCTGCCCAACTTTAGCTTTAGCTCTCTGTGAGGAGTTCCCTGACCTCTCCGGGGATTCGCATGATTATGTAGATCTCAGGCTGTGCACAGCAAGTTTAGGGCTATTTCTCTTCCTCCTCACCGCCCCTGTGTTTGCGAACTCGACCTTCTGCCTGGCACAGCTCCACCCCGAGGGCCCCTCTTTTTTTTCCCCCAACATGAAAGGGAGGCCATGGATAAGTACATTTCTGAGGGTCTAGCTGCCGGCATTATAAGGCCATCATCGTCACCCGCTGGGACAAGCTTCTTCTTCACGGCCAAGAAGGACGGCACCCTGCATCCCTGCATTGATTATAGAGGGTTGAATGACATCACAGTAGAGGCTCCGCGAATATCAGCTCTTTGTCAAGATTGGAAAGTGCGAGTTCCACAGCAGCACGGTCTCCTTCCTGGGCTTCATCGTCGCCCCGTCTAAAATTCGGACCCCGTCAAGCTGAAAGCCGTCACAGACTAGTCTGCCCCAACAACACGTAAGGACCTGGTCCAGCAGTGGTTTTGGTGGCCCACCATGAGGGAAGACACATGCCGCTTCGTTAGTGCACGTGACACTTGTGCCAAGAGCAAGACCAGCAACAAACCCCCCGCTGGTTCTTTCAGGCCTCTCCCGATCCCTCACAGTCCCTGGTCCCACATTGCTGCCGAGTTTGTCACCGGACTGCCCGACTCTGAGAGGAACACATGTGGTTGATTGCTTTTCCAAGACTGCCCACTTCGCCCCCTTATCTGGCCTCCCTACGGCCAAAGAAACTGCCAAGCTCTTAATCATGCATGGTTTCTGGCTGCATGGGCTTCCAACAGACATCAAGTTGATCGGAGATACCTCAACTTATACATGGGTTACCACACTCAGACAAACTGTCAGGCGGAAAGGACCAATCGGGCCCTCGAGACGGCCATCCAGTGGAATACCTATTCCTGGAGACGGATGCTACCATGGATCGAGTATGCCCACAACGTCTCACCCACATCTGCCACGGGACTCTCTCCCTTCCAATGTTGCCTCGGATACCAGCCTTCTCTGTTTCCCTTTAAGGAGTTGTAGGTGAAGGTCCCCTCCGCCCAAGCCTTCATTCGTCATTGCAGAAGGACATGGCTGAATGTGAGGTCTAGCATCCGCTGAGCCGTTTCGGCCTTCAGGCAACAAGCCGACCATAGCCGCCCCAGGGCACCACCATACCACATGGGCCAAAAAGTTATGTTGTCATCTCACTATATTACCCTTAAAACTATCTCCTGCAAGCTATCACCCAGGTTCATTGGCCCATTCACAATTACCAAAATCATCAGCCCCTGTATCATCAGACATCTTCTGCTATCCATCATGCACCGGATAAATCCCTCCTTCCATGTTTCCAAAATAAAAACTTTGGTTTCATACCCTTCAAGGTGAAATGCTCACGCCATTAACCAACCTCGTACGCCTCAACAAAGGCAAATCGGAAGCCTTAAGTCTTCCCTCTCAGTTCGCCGGAAAAAAACACAGCTGCAGCAGCTCCCAAAGATTTTCTTGCGCGCTCTACTTCCGGGTTAGCGGAGAATTCCCCGACATCATCACCCACCCTCTCATTGCATCACAGGGTATTCCCCTGCTCTTTCCCAGACCACACACACACACTAGCTTAAGTGCATACATACCAGCACTCACATTCTCACACCAAGAAAACACACACACACAAACACACACAGACACACATATACACACACACACACACACACACACTGCTCTTCGAGACCCTGTTCATTTAACCCTGCATTCAATAAAATCAGTCCAAATTGATCTGTTTTTGCTATTGGGTCTTTCCTCTTTCCACGCTCGCCATGACATTAACCGAATAAATAAATGAATAAAAATGTTATTATAGTCATTTGTTATAAGAGCAAGGCAACAGTGCTAACCGCTTAGCCACCGGAATATAAATAACTATTATTAACTAATTTTATTAATCAATAAAACCATAAAACCATGATACCTATAGAATCACAATACAAACTGAATCTGTACATTAGTATCATGATAATATCGCATTGAAAGGTCCATGGTAATTCCCATAGTACTAATGCTTTGTAACAGGCATATAACTTTCTACGTAGATGTCTTCAAGCTGCATGATATTATGCTTTCTGATTTCTCTTTAACATTACATTGTGTGGTTTGGTCTTATTATTCTTACAAGATAACGCTGGTGAAAGAGGAATAGTTAAATAGTGATAACGTGGATGGACTAGATATTGTGTGTAATTAATTTAAACTACGGTCTACTCGTTATTAAAATTGGCATGTGGTGTGGTACAGTATTCAAATGGTACCAGTATATCAAAGGTGATCTATATTTAGGGTTTGGACGTATACTGATCAAAAGAGTTGTATATATATATATATATATATATATATATATATATATATATATATATAAATTCTGATGGAAAACCACTAGGAGTCCAATCAACCACACTTAAAAAAAAAAAGTCCATTAAATGTATTCCTTTAGTCTCCCGTCCTGGTTGACTTTCAAATCACTCCAGGCCTCCGCATCTTCTAAAGCAATTTAAAGTAAATTAACAGCGTTCTGACAGATTCAATTGCACAGAGTATTGACAGCCTTCTTTAAAGGATTGTTGATGGGCTGCCTTTTCTTTTCCTTTATACGATGCGCTGTCCTGAAAAAAACAGATATATAGAATTTGACCATTCAAGTCTTTGAATGAGCACTGCTGCTTTCAGAATCTCAGGAAGCATAATGCGCTGCACACAGATGCCACTGAAGTATAAAAAAAACCAACTGAATCCGTAGAGTGAGGCCCATACATTTTCAAACAAAAAGATAAGTTTTTGCCATTTGGCCTTAGTACATTGTCACATTGAATTTGAAATAAAACAAGATGTGAGTAAAAACTCGCTTCAATTCAAGGGGTTTGACGTAAATGTGCCATTAACCATTTGCAAATTACATGCACAAACTCCCCATTTTGGGAGCTTATTAAAATGGAAAAACTTAAAATAATTACAAGCATAAGGAATGCGTTTACCACTTGTATGGAAATCCTTTGTGGTCAGCAACTGTCTGAAGTCTGGAATGCATGGACTTGACCAAATGCTCAGTTTTCTACATTGAGATGCTTTGCCTTCAGTCTTGTCTGCAGTAAGAAAAAGCATTCTATTTCTATATATACTGTAGTAAGGTTACCGATTTTTTCTAGTGCTTTGAGAAACTTAGGTAGCTTTCACTGCATGTTTTGGGTCATAATCCATTTGCAATATGATGCTGCGTCCTATCAATTTTGCCAGATTTGGCTGAATCTGACCAGAGAGGATAGCCCTGTACAATGTATAAAAGTCTAATGTCAAAATACTTAGAAGTATTCCAAAATTTCCAGACCTAACTGTATTTAAGTGTGTTAAAAATCTCAAATGAAGTTCAAATTAGACAAAAAGTAGGCATTTATAAATGATAATACCCTATATGGCCAAAAGTTTGTAAATGCTTGATCATTAAACCCAAAAAAATTATAAAATGTCTCAGGATAGCATTCTTTTAAGATAAGGAATATATGTTCACTAAACAATGCAAAAAATAAATTTCATGCTTTTATCACCTCTAGGTTGGACTGTTGTAACACCTTACTGTCTGGTTGTTCAACTACAGTATGTGCATAAACAAGCTTCAGTTAGTCCAGAATGTAGCAGCGAGAGAAGATACGAACACATCACCCCTATCTTCACACTTAGAAATTTCGCATTGATTTTAAAATACTACTTTGATGTATAAAGAATTAAATGGTCTCGTACCGCAGTATCTGTGTGAATGAACGATCCGCCTACTTCAATCAAAAGATGTAGGCTGGTAGTCAGTACCATGTATTATGAAAACTACAGCTGGGGGTAAAGCTGTTTCTTACAAAGCTCCAAAGTTATGGAATAGTCTTCCAATTAATGTTTGGGACTCAGGCACAGTTTTAATGTTTAGGTCTAGGCTAAAAACCTATTTATGTAACCAAGCATTTTAATAAATACATTTGCCTTTGGTAAAAGAGCAGATTTGGGGGACTTATGGATGTATAGTATTATGGTGAAAATCGTCCTGGCCTCAGCTGATGCTGACAGCTGTTATATGAGGACTTATGATTGCAGTCACTCGATAGTTCAGGACTGGAATTTTCTACAGTCCAACTTATCCTCCATAACTAATTGAACTTCATATTAATTTATAGACAACTGCTACCAGCTATCTAAAACACAGTATAACTGCAGATCAATCCCTGAAATCCGTTATCACCCAAATGAGGATGGGTTCCCTGTTGAGTCTGGTTCCTCTCAAGTTTTTTTCCTATTGCCATCTCGGGGAGTTTTTCCTTGCCACCGTCGTCCTCAGGGATTGTTTATTCATTTGGCTTCATACTTATTCACATTTTATACAAACTTCCATAATTTCTTTTGATTGTGTAAAGCTGCTTTGCAACAATGACAATTGGTAAAAGCGCTATACAAATAAAATTTAAAAGAATTGAATAATGAAGAGTAATGCACAAGGAATAAATCTTGTACAAAATGTCTTATTTGAGCTTTATTAAACAAAGAACAAAGGTGTTACTTAAAATAAAGGGTAACGAAAAAAAAAATTCTCCAAATAGGAAACAAAATTAAAGACCTTTCTATTTTTCCATGTGGTAACCTCCAGGATGTCTTTTACTCTAAATTGCACAAAAGCAGTCCTTAAAATTCAGTAGTGTATTTTTATAAGTGCGTCCTTTATTCCAGTTTGCAGCTCAAACTATTTCATGGTACAACACAGGCACAGCTACACTTTAACACCTTTTTTTAATGAGTGTGTTTGGGTGAGAGAGGGTGAGATTGGGTCACCGACTGGTGGACAAAAGCAAAGTATTTCACCAAAACAAATTAAACCACTTGAAAAATACCACAGCAGAACTGCATCGACCTACATGAATAACCTGTTCGTAGTTCAGTGAATCCAGTTTGCCGAACACAAACGTTTATGTGACACATAATGTTTGAGTGTGTGTGGGTGTGTGTACATGTACTCATTTGCAATGTGATGAACTGGCACCCGATCCAGGGTGTACCTTGCCCTGCCTTATGTCCGGGTGCAGGCCTCCCTGCACAGTATAAGTAGTGTAGGGAATAAGTGAGTGATTGAAAGGAGTTTTCACAAACTTATAAGTAAACTAAATAAATTTTTCAAATTTTTCTTATTTACATTAAAATAAATAGAAATCAAATAAATAAGCTTGCATCAGGTTTAAAATAAGTGTCTCATCTTTACGATTAAGCATTTGATATCAACCTGTCATCTTTAAGCCATTTTTGTTGCTTGTGAATTTTTGAGCAAGAGTTTCACATGATTTAGTTTCCAGGTCTAGGTGTGCACCTAGAGCTCTTACCTGACCAGAGGTACACATATAAATATGACATCTCAGCTTCCTAAGTGGACAAGGTCATGCTACGGCTCATCTCACCCCTTAACCTGACTGGCAGGTGTTCACTTACAGGCCAGGAGTTTATCCCTAAAGCACCTTTTCATCTTCAGGCTTTAAGAGGTTTCTGAAACCTTTCAGTGAGTCAACCATGTCAAGCGGGATTACTCCTACTGCTACGCTGCCTAACTTAAAGAAATGGCATCGTTTGTCATCATCCTCTGGACATAAAAGACAACATAGAACGTCTGCTCTTACAGTACATGGTTATAGCCTGGTGAATTCAGGTTAATGACACAAAGATTAAATACAATGTGGAAGTTGAAATTTTAGTCTAAACTATATTTAATATAATTTAGAAAACTGAACTAGCTTGCTAATATAACCAGATAATTTCATAGGCTAATTAAAATAACATTTAGCTTCGTAATATAACTAGCTAATTTCATAAGCTAATTATAAAACTTGATTTTGGGTAGCTAATTAAGAAAAATTAACTGCTTTGCTAATGAAACTAGCTAATTTCAGATGCTAAGTCAGAAAACTGATTTTGCCTGCTAATATAAATAAATGTTAAGCTAATGAAATTAGCTTGTTAATATAGCTACCTATAAGAAGTTAATTTAGAAAACTGAACTGGTTTGCTAATATAACAAGCAAATGTATAAGCCTGAACTGGCTTGCTAATATAACTATCTCATTTCAAAAGCTAATTTATAAAATTTAACTGGATTGCTTATATAACTAGCTAATTTCAGAAATTACTTTAAAAAAATAATAATAAACTGAACTAGCTTGGTAATATACTCTCTAATTTACCAAATGCCTCGAATTGCAAGTAACCCAGTTGGAGAGCAAAAACGTTTTATACATTTTTTACTTGAAAAACGAATAAGTCTTGGTTAACGAGTACTGAGTATTATGTAGCACGCACATGCTTCTTGTTTTGATGCTGAGCATCATGTAAGCACAACTGAGCCAATAGTTTTTCTCTCTCTCGCGCTGTAAAATTGTCGGTAGTTGTCTCCCCTGCTCTGTCTCAGGGCTCGTTTCTTACTGGTATAATCAACATCTGTGCTTGCGTGAACTGTTTACTATAACACTGTGACCATGTGTGTGCGTGTAAAGCATCTTTTATTTTGTGTTTGTATGTGTGTGCGTGTGTACTGTATATTATTATTATAACAAACGTGTGTGCATGCGCATAAAGCTAAAGCAAGTCTCTTTTAAACCATAGTGCACAGTCCTAAACCTGCCTGCTCTCTGTGTGAAGAAACATTGCTCATCCTGATAAACCTTACCATCCTGTGTCAGTCCAACTTTGTTACAATACTTGAGTAAAGTGTTACTCTTTAAATACTGAACAGCAATGAAGTTAATCAGGTATTTTCCAACCCTGAAAAGCTTTTTACTCTGTTTAAGCCTTGCTAAAATAGCAGTTTGTCACTCAAACATCTCTTTAAATGTGCATCAGTGGGCATATCATTTCCTCTATCACCTCATCAATAAAAGTTTCGGGGTCACTCACAGGAGGAAGAACAGCAGAACTCGTCGAGAGAGGAATAAAAATCCATCTCATGCTCTTGTTTATCCAGAGAGAGAGACACCAAGACACAGGGAGCTATTTTCATGTTGAGGAAAAAAACAAGTGTTTAGGAAAGCTGTTAGAGTTCCTGCTGTAATTCTGAGGCTTTTGACAGTTATCCGGACAAAACCCTAGCATTAAGAAGTCTCTGTTCTTGAAGCTGAACAAATTCTGAAGGTCACACTGCTTTCCTTGAATACATGATGCAGAAATATATACATCTTATGTGAGAAGTGCATCTAATTTAGACTAGTTTGTATTTATTGCATTAAATCATGTGCACAATATAGTATTGTCAGTAATTTAGAAACTAAAATTAAATAATTTATTATCGTATCACCATTCTACTGTAGATCCCCCCCCCAAAAAAATTATATATATATTTTTTTATAATATTATATATATATATATATATATATATATATATATATATATATATATATATAGTTTTATGATTAAGTATGACGTCTTCAACTTTTTATGAATATAAAAATTGCTGTTAAAACAATCTGTTTTTCCTATGGAGGTCTTTATGTCATAGTTCTTCATAAATTTAGATTCTTTTCAGATCCTGTTAATCTTTTCAGTACTTAACTTTGAGTTAACTAATTAGTTAATAAATTGATAAACCTGCCCCTGAGACATTCCTCTTCTTTCAATCTTTTTGTCCTTATTTTACCCCTTCAACTCACTGTGAGCTTCACCTTTTATGGAGTTTTTGGGGTGTCAGTAAATGCACACGAGCTATATTGTGCATGCTACATATTGCATTGTACTGATTGGTATTAACTAGCATACAGAAAATGAGCCAGAAATTTTGTGTGAAAAAATTTGCCGATATTAGTAATTGATTGACATTTTTATGTTACAAATTAAGGCCAGTTAATCTAGGGTAATACTTTTTCCATATGCATAGATTATACACTTACCTGAAGAATTATTAGGAACACCTGTTCAATTTTTCATTAATGCAATTATCTAATTAACCAATTTCATGGCAGTTGCTTCAATGCATTTAGGGGTGTGGTCCTGGTCAAGACAATCTCCTGAACTCCAAACTGAATGTCAGAATGGGAAAGAAAGGTGATTTAAGCAATTTTGAGCGTGGCATGGTTGTTGGTGCCAGACGGCCCGGTCTGAGTATTTCACAATCTGCTCAGTTACTGGGATTTTCACGCACAACCATTTTTAGGGTTTACAAAGAATGGTGTGAAAAGGGACCATCCAAAAAACATCCAGTATGCGGCAGTTCTGTGGGCGAAAATGCCTTGTTGATGCTAGAGGTCAAAGGAGAATGGGCCGACTGATTCAAGCTGAAAGAAGAACAACTTTGACTGAAATAACCACTCGTTACAACCGAAGTCTGCAGCATAGCATTTGTGAAGCCACAACACGCACAACCTTGAGGCTGATGGGCTACAACAGCAGAAGACCCCACCGGGTACCACTCATCTCCACTACAAATAGGAAAAAGAGGCTACAATTTGCACAAGCTCACCACAATTGGACAGTTAAAGACTGGAAAAATGTTGCCTGGTCTAATGAGTCTCGATTTCTGTTGAGACATTCAAATGGTAGAGTCAGAATTTGGCGTAAACAGAATAAAAACATGGATCCATCATGCCTTGCTGGCATTGCGGGCTACCTGAGCATTGTTTCTGACCATGTCCATCCCTTTATGACCACCATGTACCCATCCTCTGATGGCTACTTCCAGCAGGGTAATGCACCATGTCACAAAGCTCGAATCTTTTCAAATTGGTTTCTTGAACATGACAATGAGTTCACTGTACTAAAATGGCCTCCACAGTCACCAGATCTCAACCCAGTAGAGCATCTTTGGGATGTGGTGGAACGGGAGCTTCGTGCCCTGGATGTGCATCCCACAAATCTCCATCAACTGCAAGATGCTATCCTATCAACATGGGCCAACATTTCTAAAGAATGCTTTCAGCACCTTGTTGAATCAATGCCACGTAGAATTAAGGCAGTTCTGAAGGCGAAAGGGGGTCAAACACCGTATTAGTATGGTGTTCCTAATAATCCTTCAGGTTATATATATATATATAAAACAAAGTTAAAGACATTTATTTTAACTTTTTACAGTGCTTATACACAACAATAATCATTAGACAGTTTCTTTTGTTCCTTCGTCTGATGATTGATGTTGTTATAAGCACTGTAAAAGGTTAAAAGGGTATAACATTTATGATTCTAAAGTTTATGAACAGTTTCAATGTTTCACTGGAATTCCTACAATTACAGAAAAAACAAGGTAAAAGATTAAAAAAAATATATTGAATCAAAAGATAAAGAAGACAAGAGGTGAAGGAAAAAAATCTCCCTGATGTCTGACATTCTTGTTTAATTTAGAAAAACTCTTCTCTTTATTTTCAATTAATTTCAAATGGTCTTTTTAATGTGCTTTGTCCTTAGCAAACACATAGTTTTTTTTCCCTTTTTTTCTTTTTTGCTTATAGTACACTCACTTCTTTCTCACTGCCCATCTCCTGATAAACAAGTGAAGGATTTTTCCTCCAGGTCAGGCCGAAGTGCTTAGCGTCTGCCGTCTGCTGATGCAACTGTCTGAAACAGATATTATGAACTTTTCCCCTCGTAATGTTTTTTTTCCTCTCTATTTTCACTCTCTTCATAACAATCATTATTAATTTTGCCCTCAGCACTACGGCACCTTGGAGGTTTGCTGTGATAAATATGTTAGTCACCTTTCACTAATGAGTTTGAGTAGAATGACATATTTTTCCTCTTTTTCTTTTTTTAATTACATTAAATATGTGATTTATGTGCAAATCATGAACAAAAAAAAAGAATAATTTCTGTTCAGTAGCAGTGAAGCAGGTCCATAAACCAACATTTAAATGAGTTTGTGAATCACTGTTTTCAAGAAAATGAAATATAATTGCGTTAAAGGAAAATTTTACATGTCACACCAACAATCCGGATATTATGGGCTCATAACTATTCATATGACCTTAATTATTTCTGTGAGTGAGATTTATATAGTAAAAATCTCACTCATAGCCTAGCACTGACACCTTTTATTGACAAAGGTTTTCAGCCATCCAGGTTGTGGTATAATATCCAATGGGGCAGGTTCCATAAGCCTGTCGTGACAAGTGACATAAACCTACATACGCATCTGATGTATTATTTAAAAAAATATATATACTTATTCCTGTCAGCTGTCATAAAGAGTTTGTTGAAACTTTTTGTGTAGCCTACAGTATCTTTAAAACTCATTATAACTGTTATAGTAATGGATGTAACTTGATAACTTATAGAACTATTATAAGCTATAATCATTCTCCATAAAGCTTTAATAACATGCTAAAAATTATTTGGTAGCACACTTTATAAATCCAACATTCTAACTCTGCTTATAAATTCCGTAATAATAAGGTAATATGATTTCTTATCAGAATTATTCCTTATAGCACACTATTATCACTCTAATACACGTTAGATAGTACACATTGTTCACAAAAGTGCTTACATGAAATAAGCACACAAAATGCACACCAAAAGAATTCTACGCAAGATTATAATGATTTATGAATATGGACTTTACAGAGAAAATTTAAATAAGTCATAGGTCATACTGCCATAACACTTAAGTCATGTACAGTACTGTAACGTAAGGAGTCCAGGCTTTACAAAAGAGTCTCATTGCACTTCTAGTATTATGATATTACATAATTAGTCAAATGAGGGTGAATGAGAAAAAAACTGTCTTGAATTCGGCATGTGGTGAAAACACCCACCCGCATTATAATTTATTTATTTATTTATTAACCTTTATTTAACCAGGAAGATCCAGAACCAGAAAGATAACACTAAAACAAATCTGTTCACTGTGTACTATGTACAGTACATAGTTTTAAAAAGTACAATATTTTTTTAACTACATTCACTGCACAAAGAAAAATCTCTAGTTTCTGCTCACCATATCTTCAAATGTGGTTACATTATTTGAACGTGGTTGCTCATAAATGCATAAAGTGGCTTTTTAGCATCGGATGGCTTCAAATATCTAAATAGGATTCCTTAAAATTTTTAAGGGATGTGGCAATGACAATATGACCTAACACCACAATATCACTCAAATTGTCTCAGGTTACTTTGCTGTAACCCTGTTCCCTGAAAAAGCAGGAACGAGATGCTGCGTGAAAACGCTATAGGAACATCTCTTTGTTCAACCAGTTATGAAGCATGTGTGTATCAAACATGCCAAATTACAGCAGAGTAACCCAAGATGTTCCCTTTTAAAAGCTACACTTGATGCTGGGTGAAAACTCTATGGGAACGAGAATACCAATACGCCGCACTGCAAGTGTCTGGACCCCCAGGGTTGTGTTGCGTGTGCGCACAATAGCCAAAGAGGTCTTAGACATAACTTTGGGATGCTGACTCAAGGACCTGCGAGCCTTGAGTAGCATGAACATCCAAGCTATAAAATCTGACAAATGTGTGGAGGGGACCAACCTGCCGCATCACACACTTGCTGCAAGGAGACACCTCTTGACAGAGCAAGTAATGAGGAAATCCCCCTGGTCGAATAAGCCTTGATGATGAAGTGTGACCACGCGCCTCGTAGGCTAGGTCAATAGCATCTCTCACCCAATGTGACAACGATTGTCTAGTGGGGGCCACCCCCCGGTTGCGGCCCCTATATGGTAGCATATAAAAAGCTGCTCTGACTTATGCCACTGGCTATTGCAGTGGACGTAAATCTGAAGAGCACATACTGAACACAGTAAATGAAATCTTTCCTGCTCCAGGGCTGTAAAAGGCAGCGGACAGATGTCTTCGAAAACAACTGGGTGCATGGTCGAGACCTTTCGGAAGATAGTTCGGGTGAGGATGCAGAATAGCTTTGACTAGCACGGGGGCAAAGTCTACGCTGGATTGGGAGACTGACAAAGCCTGCAGATCCCCAATTTTTTTTTTAGAGAAATAAAGGCCATAAGAAAAACCATCTCAAAGGTCAGAAGCCTGACAGCTCTAGTGGTTTGAAAGGGGTGTCAGTTAGACCTTCGAGCACAATCGCCAAGTCCCAAGAAGGGACTAGTGGGCGGCCTCAACCGTTTAGCTCCACGAATAAAATGGGCAACTAAAGGGTGCTTTCCCACAGAAACCCCATCAGTCAGAACATGACAAGCCAAAGTAGCGGCTATGTACGTTCTGAGAGTACCAGAGCATAAGCCCAAGGACAACTTTTCTTGCAGAAACTCCAGCACTGAAACAATTCGGCAGTGGACTGGGTTTATATGTTTTGCCATGCACCAGCTAAAACACTCCTTTTGAGAGCAAAAATTCTTCTAGTGGAGTGAGCCCTAGCACTTAGAATAGTTTTAATTATGCTGGCTGGAAGACCAGCATCTCTCAATTGGTCCCCCTCAGGGGCCAGAAGTGAAGGTTCCAGAACTCGGGCCGGGGATGAAATATTGTCCCCTGCGCCTAAGACAGAAGATCCCTCCTCATTGTAATCACCCACGGTGAGCCGTTGAGGAGAGATATTAGATCTGAGAACCACACTCTGGTTGGCCAACGGGCCGCTATCAATAAGAGAAGCAAACCCTGTTGACGGACCTTTGCCAGGACTTCTGGGAGCAGAGCTATCGGAGGAAATGCATAAAGACATAATCTGGGCTACGCATGGGCCATCGCATCCAGAATCAGGGTAGCTGAAGGAGTCAGAGAGTAGTAAAGGGGGCATTGTGCTGTTTTTTGTGAGGCAATGAGGTCCACCTCTGCTACATAAATCTTTCCCAAATTCGACTGACTACTTTAGGGTGGAGTTTCCATTCCCCATGTGTCACAGCTTGTCTGGACAGCAAGTCTGCTCCCACATTCATATGCTCCAGAATGTAAATCGCCCTGAGGGACAAGAACTTGTCCTGTCCCCAAAGCAGAACCTTGTGCGCTAGCTTGTTCAAGCGCCTGACGATTTATGTACGAGACTACCGTAGTGTTGTTCACCCGCACTAGGATATGGTAGCCTTTCAACTGCTGGAGGAAGTATTTCAAGGCCAGAAATAGAGCCATCATTTTAAGGCAATTGCTGTGCCACGCGAGAAGATGACCTATCCAGACCCCTTGGGCTGGACGGCCATCTAAGACTGCACCCCAGCCCGTGTTTTACCAACTACGGGGTTTTTTGCTTATGAACATTATTTTCGAGGTGTTCCAATCAGGTTTTAGAAAAAATCATTCAACAGAAACAGCACTGCTTAAAGTTCTGAACGATATTTTATTGACTCTTGATGCTGCCAAATCTGCTGTGTTAGTATTGTTAGATCTAAAGGCAGCATTTGACATAATTAACCACTCTATTTTAATTTCTAACTTGGAGCAATGGGTGGGCATCCTGGGGAATGCACTAAAATGGTTTCAATCATATTTTAATAATAGAAGGTTCTCCGTCAAGATTGGTGAATTTACCTCCAATGCAGTTCCCCTTAAGTGTGGTGCCCCTCAAGGCTCTATTCTTGCTCCAATCTTATTCTCACTGTACATGCTTCCCCTGGGGTCAATATTTAGGAAACATGGTGTCTCTTTTCATTGTTATGCAGATGATACTCAAATCTACCTGCCCCTGGAATTGAATAACAAAGGTTCGGATACTCTACTAGCATGCATAGCTGATGTTAAGGCCTGGATTTCCCTAAACTTTCTTTACTTGAATGAAGGCAAAACTGAGATTATAGTCTTTGAATGACCAGATGCTGCTAGCTTAAATCTTGGACAGTTGTCTTCCTGTGTGAAACCAGTAGTAAAGAACCTGGGGGTTTATTTCGATAGCGCTCTTAAATTTGACAAACAGATCAGTTTAGTAGTCAAAACCATTTTTTTCCATCTTAGAGTCTTAGCTAAAGTGAAACATTTTTGTCTTGTAAAGACTTTGAAAGGGTCATTCATGCTTTTATATCAACAAGGCTTGACTACTGTAACTCCCTCTATATGGGTATAAATCAAGCGGCTCTTAACTGACTGCAAATGGTACAAAATGCTGCTGCTAGTCTCCTTACTGGCATGCATAAACGAGAGCACATTACCCCAGTTTTAATGTCTTTACATTGGCTAACTAATCGATATAAAATTTATTTTAAAGTTCTGTTGCTGGTTTTTAAAACACTGAATGAGTTAGCACCTTTGTATTTATCAGAATTAATATTTGTTCATAACTCCGAACGGCCTCTTAGGTCTTCCAGTCAGAGACTATTAAATGTAACCACATAACCACGATCCTGGGCGCATGAGCCTCAGGACTTCTTTTTTGCGGAGATGATGCTCCTCAGGTCCAGTCTCTTTGAGGAGGATTGCGAAGCTCGGCGAGCTCCACCCCAGTCTTTACGATGGGGGCATCAAGGAGGAAAGTATGATCCTTATCCTTGATGCCCCGGAGGTTTAGACACCATGGAGCACGGGCCGTCTGCTTGGTGGCACGGAGAGACAGATCTGTGACTCGGTGTAGCTCTCTACAAATGCCCTTTCCAGGAAAGATGTCAGTCTACGTGGCTTGGTGGGGAGTGTGGGCTTTTCCAGGGAGGATGATGTCCCAGGAGATAGATAGGCCGCAAGCGTCTCAATCTGGGGCATCATTGTATAACCCTGCGCCTTCGCGTCAACGATATTCAATGAATAAGGCTTATTCCATTACCATTTGAGCCATCCGTGTTCTTTTATTTATGGCTACAAAGGTAACAAGCTCCTAACACAAGACTAAATACCAAATCGGTTTGTGTGTGTGGAGTAAAAATATAAAGTAAATATCTTAGTTTCACGGAACTTTTTACCACCTTCATTGTTTATTCCTCTTACATTTTGGCTACATTGTACCAATAAGAATTTAAAACTACTTTCATCCCTGTTAATTACACTAACTGTCTGTCTTCAAGTGGCAGTCGCCAGTTTCTCCAGTCATGGTTAGTCCTGCCAGGCACAGAAGAATATGAGTTGGTGAAGCAAAATAACTAGTTAAATCAAGAAACCAATGAAAATTCGTTGATAATAAATGGTGTTTGCAGAACTGTTGTACAAAAGCAATATCACACTCGAGGTTTTTCTGCTGTGTGTAATATTGGTTAATTGTTCAGTAATTGCAGAATTCTGATTATTTTTAATAAATAAAAAAAATATTGACAAAACTTTATAAGCTTATTGGTCCAATTATTTGGTGTTTCTAAAATGATCTATCCCCAGATAAATATGACAATGAAAAATAGTATATTTCATTGTATTATATTGCAGTGTCTACACATATTGTATTGAGTGAAAATATCGCAATGTGATGTTTTTTTTTTATTAAATTGTGTGGGCCTTGCTAAGATTATTATTATTATTATTATTATTATTATTATTAACAACAACTATAGTATAAAATATAAGAATATAAAAAAAAAGTAATAATGTTATAATGAAAACTATGCCATGAAAATAGTATATATCTAGTGCAAGTGCAGAGTGGATATCCAAGATACGCTGGGAACTCCATCATTCAGAGCAGAGAGCTGACAGACAGCGTGGACACTGCAGTGGTCCTCTGGCTGCAGGCGTTTATTGTAACAACACTGACGCCGCCGTATAGTTCAACACCAGCACCCTTTTCATGTCTGCTGTGGGCGTAGACTCCATTAAAGCCTGGATTGGGAAGTCTTTTATCTCTCTCTGTCTCTCTCTCGCTCTCTCTCTTTCTGTTGCTTTGTTTTTGTTTTTGGTGCCAGAGCCATGAAGAATCTCTCACTCTTTCTGTCATGCCTCAGTCCCTTCTTTGGATTGCCACTCCGAAAAACAAAAGCAGAGGGAGAACCAGCTAACACACTCTGTTGCATGCTGGGATACATAAACCGCTAAATGTTTTTAAAAAGTCTGAGTTTGGATGAGTGAGGCCTCAGATTCTTCTTCTTGGGTGATACAGTAGGAACGGAGGTTTTCAAGACACTTCACAGACAGTTGATCATGGGTGTAAAGAGTGCTAATTTGAATAGCAGTAAGGACAAACCAGTCAGGCAACTCTCTCAATCTCTCTCTTTAGCAACACACAGGAACTCAAAACAGAGCATTTACTTTGGACCAAGTGAATAGACAGAAAGTCCTTTTATATCGCACATATATTGTATGTAATGAGTGTCTAATTGATGTCAGGTGTACAGTAGTAGTATTCTGTGTTGTTTTTGGAGTGTGAGTGCTGGGAATTGTAGATCTTGGTGTCCATGTTTGTGGGTGTGTTTCATTATAGGGCCTTCATCCTTTGAAGGACATATTTTGAAGGCAGATCATTTCATAGTGTCAGGACTAAGGTTCTGCCATTTCAAAGGCTTTAAAACTGCAGTCTACTTTTCTACTTTTTGAAGGGTACAATGCCCCAAACTATCCCAAGATTATTTGAGAGCAGACGAAGAGACTGGAAAAGACTCTGCCAGGTGCAGGAACCAAGGATATTAAAAACATATAAAAATATATTGTAAAATAAAATATATAATGTATGAATATACAAATAAAAATGAATAATGCGAATTTACAAAGCTGATTTAAATGAAATCTACTTTCTGAGATTTTCATAAAACATGGTCAAGTGCTGTTACAATCTTTTTTTGTGACTAGAATCATTGTAATTTTAGATTTCTTTATATATTTTTAAGAATAAATATTCATGATACAATTGTTCCATGGTATGTGTGGAAATAGTTTGTGAAGCAAGGAAATAATCTTCCACGACCAGACTGTCTCATTAAGTTTCTAGACTCGCCATGATAATAACGTGGTGATAAATTGATACATTTAACACTGTATTTTCACTGTAAGTTTATGCGTTTTTTTTTTATTAGTTTTTTTTCTGGTTCCATTAAAAGTGTGTTTTTGTTGTTTTCATTTTCAGAGAAAATTTTTTTTTAGGTCTGTTGACGAAATGACTGCAATAACTCTCAATACTTTAATGTAACTACAAATTGTTCTTTAATTTTTTTTTAAATGTGCATGTATTTTTTTTGCAAAAAAGTTTCTCCCAAAGCTATAGTGTTTTCTCCATACTTTATATTATTATCTTCCCTTATCCAAACCACACATGCCCACTACCACCACCACCATTATCCAAGCATTTCACTGCAGAAAGCTTCACCATATGTCTTTTTTTTTATGCATTTCTAATCAGTCTAGGGTCGCAGTTACTGTATGTCCATTATTAAGTCAACGTTCTTGAAGCTATCAGCATCCCTGAGCCTGTTTGCTAATCCAGCTAAGCTGTGGCAAAAGAGAACCCCAGGAGAGATGCCGTCTCCTCGGGCTCACCCCCTCTGGCCTGGTCCTGTCTCCACGCTGAGCCTGCGAGCTGCCTGAATTGATTTTAAGCCCCGTCTGCACCCAGAGTCACGCTAACAAGAGGCTTCACTTAGCAAAACTCAGCACAGGCAGTCAAGAAAGGAAGCAACTGTCTAGCAAGAGGGAAATGAACTGCTGAACTCAGACAGATGGAATGACGGATATGAGATGACTTACGTATTACTGGGGGTAACCGACCAGAAGCAATCCTTTCTGGGGGCCAATTAAGGTAAATTCTTGTAAATTGATATTTCAAATAGTTATGGTTATTACAAGTGTAAAAGGTTTTAGGGGGGGGGGGGGGGTGTTCAGGGTGTGTTCATAGTAAACCATGAACATTTTAGTTTTTTATCCCTGCACATTCTTAAGGCATTGCTCGTAAAGTTAAAAAGTGCATTACTATTTATAGTTATCTTGATTTGTGTTTAATGAATTGGTAAAATTATGTATTATAATACAATATAATTCCAAAGAAACCAAACAGCTTCCTAAAGTGAGACCTGGTTTGTTTGTTTGTTTGTTTTCCATGTAATAAATTAATTAGAAAATGAATAAATAAAAACAAAGTATACAATGTAATTGTTGTAATTGGTAAAAATGTAGGTAAATAGCATTATACATTTTGTTGCCTTTGCAATGTCTATAATGCTTTATTTATGCTTTATAACATATGAATGTCATTATACATATTATAAATATTAAACATATTCTTTTATAGGAAAGTATTGGCAAATTGTTAAATCGATTATAGGTTTTTATGCTAATTTATCCTCCTAATTTTCAAAGAAACTGAACTGTCTGCCTCAAACATCTGTTCAACACAGCTGAGTGTCTTTAAATCTAAATATAGTATTTGACAGATGTTGGTTGTTAAGTCTGACTGAATTTGTGACTGAATATAGTTTTTTGTAATGTCTTTTTTCACTTTTTAGTGCACAGACAGCATGTTTCACTATCTTTATTTTTTCTGGTGTTAAATATATAAACCCTTGAGGTATACACATGACCATGTGAGGCTTTCATCCTTTCAAAGTAACCAATATGCAGAGGAGAAGAAGGACCATGGGGTTTTGGGTGCCAGTTGGGATGGGGCTGGAGTCAGTACTGGATAAGTCTTGTAACCATGGTTACAACCTCACAGATATATTTACATGCCATCTAATTGGAACTGGTTTTACTGCTGATGTTATTCACAATTGTCTCGGATTCTTTTTATGGAATTAAGTAAGTTACAAAAAAGTTATAAGTATTAAAATACTAGTTATAAAAAAAATTAAGATGCTTTAAGATTTTCAAATGTTATTGTAACTTTAAAAACTTTCTATTAAGGCCGAACGTATAATGACCTGCGAATATGTTTGTAATGCATCATGATGCATTAATGATATAGTCATTCTTATAATTCTTCAAGAAAAGATATTATTGTGTAGCGCCATTTGTTAATTATTAACAAAATCCCTTATAAGAAAAATTTATAACAATTACATATACATTTTTTTTTTTTTACCCCAACAGGTTTTATTACTTTTTTTTCACAATTTCACACAATGTTTTCAATTAATGGTAAATTAATTTATTTATTAAGTTGTTAAGTGTTATATAAGAAGGTTTATCTTTTATAAGTGAACAAAAAGCACTAAAAAGTTTTTCTTTTTTATTTACTGTCTTATAATGCATATATCTTATATAATATGTCTTACTTACAGTAAAATGCATTTCATTAAAAAAAATCTAAGAATGTGTAGAATGCCTCAAAAATGCAATATAACATGTGTTCATTGTTCATTAGGTAAATTACTTACAAGTAAATATTACTATAGAACTATACATTCATGATTTATGGTAACACTTTTTTATAAATGTTATATTTATTCATTATAAACTATAAATATATCTATAATCAATATAATTAGATTTTTATTACAAATACTGAATTGTAAAGGTAAAGCATTATAAGAATTAAAATTTTATTGAAACCACATTTTACACTACAGTGAATATCATGTTCTGAGAACAATTGATTCAAATTATATTACACTCTAAAAATTGCTGGGTTAAAAAACAATCCAACCATAACCCAGCCACTGGGTCACTATTGGGCAGAACATGCACTGGGTTATTTTGGGTTATTAAGTGCTTATATACAGTGCTCCAGTCGTCTCCATATTTTGCAGATACTGTATCATTCCCATTATGTTGGTCCCCACCTGTGGATTACACACCATCACTTAGTGTTGTAACATAACTATAATGTAACATAACTAATATTTACATCAAGCATTTTTGTCAAGAACATACAGCTACGTATGTATTTAATGCAAAACGTTTTTCTCTTGTCAATACAAAAAAATACATAATGTAATGTAAACATGAATTAAGTGACTATTTCTGACTAATTTACTTCACTATTTCAAATTCAAATTCAAATTCAAATTTTATTTGTCACATACACAAACATACACAGTACGAAATGTAGTGAAATGCATTATACGGCTGCCATTGACCCTAGAAGAGAATTAAAGTTTACAAATAAGAAATAAATATGAATAAAAGAAATACGATAGAAATTAAATAAAAAATTAAATTAAACTAGGAAAAATAGAACTAAAAATAAAAATAGAAATGTGCTAGGAAAAAAATAGAACTCTACTGTACAAATTGAAATATACTGTGCTGTGTGTGCAAATATGCATAGAACAAAGTGACTTTGTGCAGAGGTTATTAAAGTGTCTTTGTGCACTGGTCCAGGATGTAAACGTAAAACTGTAAAATGTAGTGTAGTTGTGAAGGTAGGGATGTAAACATGTAAGGGATAAAAGTGGAAACGGCACTCCACCTGGATTTAATACGAAACATTCACCCCTTTTCAAATTCTCAACAAACCCTAGATGAATATGATATTTAAGTGATGAGTTTACAACTTAGAATAAATATTTCATAAGGATAAAAAAAGCTTGTTTTAAATGATGACCCATTTTCATTTATTGAATATTAAAAAAACAGAATGAAAAAAATTAATAAACCCCACACCACCATATCAAAGCATTTAATTTGAGAAATAAAATATGCTTGCTCCTACCACAACGTACAAAAAAAAAAAGTTAAAATTTACATAATCTTGCCAAAAAATACTGAGTGCTCTGAGTATGATCCAGTCAGAAGTGAAGAATTCAAAAAGTTTACTAAAGAATAAACCAAATGCTGGGTTAAAGTAACATTTAGACATATTAAGACTGTCATTAAACCGTCTATTGCTTCTTCTGACAACTTTAAAATATTATAAAATATACCAAAAGCATTCCACACACAGCTTTAGTGAAGATTACTATTTACATTTAATATTACATTTAGTAAATTTAGTTTTTTTTTTTATGTGTGTGTGCTACAAATGCACTTTTCTCATAATATACAGTATAGCCGACTATTGGCACAGAATATAAAAGCATGAACTCCTCACAGCTCCATATCAAAATATGACTTAAAAGGTGGAAAAGCGAATGAACATGGAAATGAGTTTGCTCCTACCACAACTACAACATTTAAAATTTAGGAAAAAATTAATTATAACTTACCATAAAATACTGCCAGCTTTAAGTGGCAGGCACCTCGCTTCAGAAGTGAAGAATCCAGAAAGTTCCTTATGCCGTGTCTCAATTTCAAAAACAGACCTCCCTTGGAAGTGGACACTTGAGGGTTTGAGACACCAGTTATTACATAACCGTATTATACCAAAGAAATACACAAAGTAAAATAAATCTGCTGTTTTAACCAGTGCAAAGACGTCACAGCCAGCGGTAGTTTTCAGAAGTTCTTTCCGAGGTGAGACGGCGTTGGGCAGCTACATGAGCCCAGGGCAGGCAATACAGGACAACATAGAGCAACCCAACAATGTGTTTAAAGTACCCGAAATAACCCAGAATTTTGACCCAGCATAAACAACCCAACAATGTGTTTACAAAAACAACCCAGCATTTTTTAGAGTGTATGTTGTAATGTCATTTTTCATAATGAATAATAATTTGATAAAATAGCTACATATTACCCCTCAAACAAATACAGATACACACACAGTCCAAAGGGGCTATACTGTAAGATGAAGAAAAAATATATTTTTGAAACTGTCTGCACATCTATGTGTCTATTTAAAAACATTATATCCCTTGAAATGGCCAGTTCTTGTTAATTCCAGGTGGCCAGTGTTAAGCCAGTGATGAGCATGTGTGCACTGATATTATCATTAGAGTGTGTGTTTCCAGGTTGATCCAACAGCGTTCATCGTTATCCGCTCACCTTGGCATGTCGCCTCCTCCCTCCCATTCAATTATATTAGGTAATCATCACTTGCCAAGTAAGTTGGCAGATAATAATCAATAACAACTTCACTGCAGATGAAGCACCTTTTTATGTGGTAAATTCTCCCTGTGCTTTCTAACACAAGAGGGTCAGCAGCGCAAACATATACTCTTCTACTTTAGCATTGGTGTAAATCTGCTTGTATTTATAGATGAGCTGCTGTGCCTCAAGAGAACAGGTACAGGGTAAAAGAGTAGGAAAGGAAATTGTACAAGGATAAAGGTGATACATAAACAAGATCTAACTGACTACAAAGTAGAATAATGACACAAAATGCTGGACAGTAAATAATTTAAATGACATTATAAGCTGTGCAATTAAGATACGATGGTATGCTTTACTGTAATGCCGCATATAAATTGTTTAAAGAAAGTTTTAAGAAATGACAAGGGTATAAAGCAGGATGTAGACAGTATACATCTTATCTGAAGAATGTAAACATGATGTAGCATGGATGTATGTTTATGGGGATTATATTGCAAAATATGAAGGAAAAAATCATAAAGGCTATTATAAGGATCGAAAAGGTGTCAGAATGGTTAAGAGCAGAGAATGAGGTGTACAAATAGGCAGGCCAAGGTGAGTGCATAAAGAGGGTATAACTGCTATAATGGGGACACAGAGGAAATATAAGAGGTTGTAGAGGGTATAATTAGGGTACAAAGAAGACAAGTAGGCTGTGAAGTACAGTAGCTTTGAAACTGTACAACTGAGGGAAATCATGCAAGAAAGCATATAACCATAGTATGACAGGTTTTAAATGGAGTAAGACACATGTTTTCATATTGTATAGTTCTAATAGAAATATGGTCTATAACAAAGGCTGTGAAAATAGAGATTAAATATTTATGAAAATAATAGTTTAAAAGCAGGGTATAAAAAAATAAAAGTACATGACAGGAGTAGACAGGAATGCAAAAAAAGAATTATTTATTTAAGGATCATTAAACTCATTTCAAATAGAATGTTACTAAAATATTTAAGCAAAAAAATGTTTTGTTCTATTGGTAGATCATTTTGCTACTTTATGAATTTATTTCTTGGAAAAAAGAAAAATTCGGGAAAAAAAATAGAAAAATAGAAGATTTTTTTTCTGCTTTAAATCTTAAAAAGAGACTTAAAAAGAGTCTTAAAAAGACACTACATAATATTATATTTAATTTGCTGTTAACATACTTTAAGAAATTATAGATAGGCTTAGTTAGATCCTATGGAATAGATTAAGTTTCTATGCCGAGGTACCACTGTAAATGGAATAAGAAAAGTCCATTGGAGGATTATATGAAGACACATGAGTATAAAGACGAATATGGTAAAACGTTTATAGGAAGGTGGGACAAAGGTAAGAAGGGTCTAAACGAGTGCACAGAGAGAGTATATAGGGTGTATGAAGGGTTTATATGAAGCGATATAATGGGGATTATAAATTAATAAAGTAGAAAGTATAAGTAGAAAAGCTTAAATAATTAATTAAGTGGTAAAAAGACATAAAGAAGTATGTACAGTAAAAGAGAGTTAAAAGGAACATGGAGGGTATAAAGTAGGGATAGGAATCACCAGAGATCACCTGATACAATGTTATCACGATACCCAGGTGTCCATTTAATTTCTATTGCTTCTGTATTGTATTGATTCTGTATCACAATTGTATGAAAAAGAAAAAAATTCAGATTTTGTCGCAATTCTAGACAAACTTAAATAATTCGCTTTTACCACACAGTATGCTGTGCTGTCTGTCAGTGTGTGAATAGTTTATCCTATCATCTGTATAATTATAGAGGAACTGCAACATATTACCCCCTTAAATGCTAACATATTCAAATAAAAAAATTTATAAAAAAAAAAAAAAAAAAAAAAAAAAAAAAAAAACATGATTTTGGAGTAATGAATTGCCAAAAAAAAAAAAAAAATCATAATACATAACTGAATTTTTAAGCCTATCTTTAGTATCAGGTATGTATGAATAGGCATTTACAGTAAACATTATATAATTGAAATAAATACACAATATAATAATGGCTTAAAAATGACTATTAAGTGGGAATGTAAAGTCTAGAAAGAGAAAGCAGAGTGATCTTAAGCTGTGAAACTGAATGTTGAATCTTGGGATGTTTGGCTTTCCAATTACGCAGTGACACTGACTGTCTCCCTCAAGAAGAGAAAAGAATGCAGATTTTACACTCCTGCTGAGAAATCTTTGTTTCTTTTAGGGGACAAATAAGGACTTGCTACGGGGTAGTATGTTTTCTGTCACTGTTTAAGCAATGTTTTTTATTATTATTATTATTTGTTACTATGTGTGGGAATATGATTTTAAACAAAGTCATGCACCACAAGCAACATTGTACCTGCTCTCTGGTTGTCTGACTCAAGAAACATTTGACTGTACTGGCGAAAAAAAAAATACACAGGTAGCACAAAGTGGTTTATAGGAGTCTTCGTACAACTGTTAATATGTCCATAACTCTCAATACCAGTCTGTAACTTTCCGTAACACTTGGTTACAATCAATAAGAATCTGTGACACCCAAACAGTCTAAAACACTCTATAACACTCTGTAACACTTAATAACACTCTATAACGTTCTGAAACAGTCTAGTAAACTTTTTAACAGTTTATAACTTTCTGTAACAGCCTAAAACATAAAAAAAACAAAAAACAACCACTAAACAACCACTAACAGTTTTAACGCATTCTGACGATCTGTTAATTTTACTCAACATCTGGAACATTCTGTAACAGTCTGTATCAATTAATAACACACTGTAATCTCCTGTAACAGTTTGTTACTCTTGTGACAATCTACTGTATAACACTCAGTAATGGGCTGCTTCTGTGATGTCTATAATTTTCTGCAACATTGTTTGACTCTCTATAACAGTCTGTAACACTGTAACTATCTGCAACTCTGTTACGTTTTATAGCAGTCTATAAGCTTATGTTAAGTTAAGTTAAGTTAAGTTAAGTTAAATTAAGCTCAGCCTTTATTCGTCACATATACATTACTGCACAGTAAAATTCTTTAACGTTGACTTTTAACAATCTACAAATTTCTATAGCAGCCTGTAACACATTATAACATTCTATAACTTCCTATAAGAGTATGCAACTTTCTGTAACAGTTTGCAATATGTTATAACAATCTATAACTTACAGTAACATTTTCTAAACTTTTATAACTGTCAGGGGCTAGCTGTATCGTCTAGTACACTCTGTAACTATCTGTTATCATTTGTTACAGTGTATAACTATATGAAACAGTGAGTAACTGTCTAGAGGACACGATTATTGTCTATACAGGTAGCTTTCTCTAACATAGAGTAACTGTCTACAACCATCTATAACCAAATTTGTAACCATATATAACAGCATGTAAATTTTGATAACTGCCAAAATTTGTCTGTAGATCTAGACATTTTTATATTTGTCCATAACTGCAAAAAACAATGAATTATTAATTTGTTGGCCTATTTGTAACCAGTATTACAATAACAAAAATCTGTTAACTACTAATACCCCTATCTCAGCTACGCGATTTCGCACGGTCGCCGTAAATACAATTTATCATGATTCACCGCGAGGTTTGGCGCTGTAAGTAGGATCTTTCCACTCATCTGTCCTTGTATAGTCAAACCGCATAGGTGAGAAAGGGCTGTAACAGCAGGAATAACAGAGGGGGCGGGTTATCGGAGCAAGGCTTGTAAGATAACTTTCACACACACACACACACACACACACACACACACACACACACACACACACTAATATATTGGGAATCACTGCTGTCTGGCTCACAGATTACATAAATTGTTTATATAACGGATTACATTTTTTGATAAAATTTCTAAGCGACTGAGTACCTAAATATAAGACCTAATGAGTTAGATTACTTGTTACATCGAAAAAGTAATCCAAACTGCGTAGGCAATCATTACTCTCCAGAACCTTAAGCATTGCTAAAAAAAAAAAATAAAAAAAAGTTAACATTAACTAGTGGGACCAGATTCCCCTTCGTATACAGCTAATTTAAGGGATTGACGATGTGAAAGGATTAGTTACTGTGAAATGGCCAGACACTTACACACCTCTCTGATAGACAAATCAAGCATTCACACTAAATAGGTCTGTACGGTACTTAACAAAACGATAATCATGTTTGTTAAGGAACAGAGCAATATTATTTGATCTGCATCGCTATTAGAGAGTTCTCACCTAATATTTTTAGTTACTTACTTTTAGTTTAAGAGACACCTTTCTGCCTACAACAGATAATCTTTTATTTAAAATTAACTGATTTCATCATGTTTAACCAAGGTGCAACTGATTTTGTTGTTGTTGTTGTTGTTGTTTTTTAGCAGCAGTAAAAGCTGCTATTCAGTAAAACTTACTGAGCTGTTACTCCTCCAATTTTGGCTCACAGCAACACAGCAAGATGGCATTTACAGTAGCTGATAAGACTGAAGAGATTTGTTTTGACTGAGACTGATTAGCCTGGTGAGATTCATAATTGTGACGTAATCATGACGTACGCTCTTAAATGGTTTATAAAATTCTGCCACAGTCTTAAACTGTCTATAGCAATCTGCAAAACTTTATACCAAATCTAAAACCGTTTGTAAATGTCCACAACAGGCTATACCTGTGACTTCTGAGTGAAAAACTGTAAAACAGTCAGTAAGATTGTATTACACTTTATTGCTTTGTATAACAAGCTATGGTAGTTGATACCAGTCCATAATACGCTACAACTGTCTACAGTGTGCATTTGCATTATTAGACAGTCTTATAAAACGAGATAAGCTATGGTGTGTATGATTCATTGAGTTGAATTATTTGAGTTATTTAAAAAAAATATTCAAATTACAAACGAAAAAAATATGTATGACATGCTGTACTTGGGGTTAATTGTCTTTATTTTATTCTCCTAAGATTTCCTTAATTAAATCATGCATGAACCATTACTGTATCAAACAGTACATCACTTTAGGCTTGGTCAGTACTATTTAAGCATACACTGTATAAATCCATTTAAAAGCTAATAAAAAAGAAAGAAAGAAAGAAAGAAAGAAAGAAAGAAAGAAAGAAAGAAAGAAATGAATGAATGAATGAATGAATGAATGAATATAATTAATTAAGAAAGGCTGTATTAACAGGTTATTCTGTAAAGTTGTATGTAGTTATATATAATATATACTGCATATATATATATATATATATATATATATATATATATATATATATATTATTTTTTTATTTATTTTTTTATTATTATTATTATTTTATATATATATATATATATATATATATATATATATATATATATATATATATATATATAAATATATATATATTTTTTTTTTTTATTTTTTTTTTTACAAAAATTATTTTGGCAACTACTGCCAGTTTTTTTTTATTGTAAAATCAATTAGCTTTTATTTTATTTATAGACAGTGCAACCATTTTAAACTGCAATATTTATAGGCTGATTTGTAAACATTTATACTGTAATTGTAACATAGGTATTCCTGCAACTACCTATTAGTAATTTGTTTTACAGTCTAGTACGTCTTTTGAGGCAGTACTGACTCACGCATGACTTAAGCAGTTATTAGGGTCCAAATCAAAGTGTCAAGGGTTTGAGCCTTGCCACGACTAGGTTGCCACTGTTGGGGCCTTACCCAAGGACATCTATGCCCATACAAAGTCACTCCACCAGGTGCCAGTCCCAAAGCCTGGATGAGAAACATGGGGGATGGGTGTTGGGCAATTAATTACAGGCAAAAACCATCATTAGCAATAGAAACAATGAAACCCATCATGTAATGTACTCAACAGTATGGGAGGAAAAAAAATACAGGTACAGAGTGTGTATGGTGAATTTTGGGACATAGCAGCGGGGCAGCATCCAAATGTGTTCCCTCAAAGGAGATGAGGAAAACCATAAATAAATTATTGGTAAAAATGACAAAAGGAAAACAACTTTCTGCCCTTATTTCTAAACTGCGGTTAAATGAATTCAAATTAATTTGTTGCAAAGTGATGAATGTCAGGTGAGAGAGAGAGCAGAAGAGAGAGAGAGAGAGAGAGAG
Source organism: Clarias gariepinus (assembly GCF_024256425.1). Classification (NCBI taxonomy): domain Eukaryota; kingdom Metazoa; phylum Chordata; class Actinopteri; order Siluriformes; family Clariidae; genus Clarias; species Clarias gariepinus. The sequence continues at coordinate 5,773,001 of NC_071122.1, read as the reverse complement.
AGAAATACTTGGTGCTAACATTTCCTGGTAAGTTTTGTGCATTTCATGAAACTTACCCCTAATCTCGGTATGATTAGACCTTGGTTGTGCATCTGATATTTAGCTCAGGTTCCCTAACCTTCATTACCTCATGTTGTTTGCTGTTTCTAAGCTTCATGAACCCCAGATTGTTGGAAGCATTTTTAATATCTCTGTGCTATTTGTAACTATTAGCATGCAATAAGTATGGAAATGAAGTTTCAGTCTCTGAAACAAACAACAAAAACAACAACAAAAAATCTTCATATTAAAGCTGCAGGTTATATTTCCTTATTTCTTATTCTTTTTTTTTTTAATTTAGGAACTCATAAAAATGTAAAATGTCAGCCATTTGTCATGCTTTGCTTGCTGAACTCTATTAAAAAATCTTTCCTATACTTCGTTGAGATTTTTAGGTCAGATCAACATTTTATCTATGGATCAGGTTCAGGTTTATGGATTTCTTTTGCATTAATAATGCTTCAAAACCAAGTCAAGCACTTTACATTTTGTTTATATATCTATATATACTTATGCACCAGACATGGTGTTAATATAATCGTAATATCAAGCCTGGAGCAGTGAGCAAAAAATTACATGAGACAGAGTCTAGAAAAAGGCAGACCTTCTTTCATATCATGTTATTGGGTCAATTAATTGAGAAGTTTTAATTATTAATACACAACTACCCGGAATGGTGCGGGAAAAAATCTGAAAAGAAATGTGTGAACTTGTGAACTCAAAATATTTTCCATATCGTCTGAGTGAGACATCAAAGAAAAGAAGAAGAAGAAGAAAAAACAGCAACACACACCGCTGCAAGGCCTTTATCAAATATTCTTTATATCTCTCAATTTTTTTTCTCAGTTGTCTTTGAGTCTTTCGTTGAGACGTCTGAAAGTAGGGCAGTGCTGTTCGGTAATCACTTCTCAATTCTGTACATTTACCGTTCTGTTCTTCCTATTCATCTGATGTCCTTTCCTATGTATTTCCTATAACAGCTCACTGATTATATGTAGTAATCTGTCATCTGTCTTAACAATCATCTACACACTGGAAATGTATTTCCGTTATCGAGGAACCATGAACTCGATCATCTTTAGGGTATTCGAAAAATCTTTTTTTTTTCTTGCGATGAATTCAGAAATCCAGCAACAACATGCACTTTCAAAGGAGCTTTTGTGCAGATTAATACAGCGGCGATGAAAAAAAAAAAGAACGAACTGTGGGAACAAAATACGATGCGTCAGAGCTCAGGATGAAACAAGCACGAGTTATTGTGTTTGTTTGTTTTTTTCTTTATCGCCATGTCATTGTCATCGTAACTAAATTATTACTCCTGACTTTTATTACTGCCCAAGCTTTAACAGAAAGCTGAAATCGAAAGACGGTTGACCTTATTTTGCCTTTGCCTCCGTGCTCACTCACTCTCTCTTTTTCTCTCTCTGTCTTCTCATCACGCTGCACTGAGCAGAACATGACAGCAGCCGTTGTGGGCAAACAGACACGCGATGTGTAAGATCACTTAGTGTGGCCCAGCGGAAGGTTACGTGACGAGGGCCAAGGCTTTCTGACACGCAAAGCACTCGTGCTTGAGCAGAGCGGAAGCGCACTAACGCTCTAGATTTCGACCCAATAAAACGGCATGATCTGACAACAAGATCAGGTCCATGACTGAACCCTGAGGAATTTTTCACAGATCTGTTGGCTTATCATTGAATTCTCACCTCTGATTGGTGATTAACTCTCTGTAAGAGCAGCTGCAGATCACAGGTTTATATGAATACACTTCACTTCTATAGAAACATGACATACTTGACGGATACCGTATATGCAGTTTCAATTATATGATTTAGATTTCTACTGTATAAGAAGATATTTATTTTCATAATAAATCTATAAGAAGTTCTTAGTAAAAGAGAGAGAAAATGAAGCTGGATAGAGCATATACAGTATATACTTTATAATCTGCTATGATCTTAACAGCAAAACTAATCCACTAGGTTTATGGAGATGTTCTAAATCCATGTCATGAGAAATGGACTGAAAATACGAGGTGTTATAATTTCAATACAGTTCATTATAAGATAAATGAAAGTTCTGTTTCAAAAGCTCTGAATCCTGACAGATCACCACACTTGTTGTGTATGTCATGACTTTCCTGTAATAGCAGGACCCTAAGTGATTTAGTGTCAATGGGTCAATTTGATCTCATAATCAAGGGTAGAAAATGCCAATCTTGTATGTTTAAGTACCATGTTGAGGACCTTTTATTGGGTTCCAAAATAATAATAATAATAATAATAATAATAATAAATACTTTTACATAGCTCTTTTCTCAATTCTAAGGTCATGTTACTGTATGTTATTTTTTTAAAGGAAAGGAAAACTTATAATGTTTTGATATTAATGAACAATAATATCTAACTAACTTTGGGGGTTAAACCAGGTCATAAAAACTATTAAAGGTTGAACATTACAATATATTTGTGTCCAGTAATCAGTGGACAGAAAGGGAGTCCAATATACACAGGATCTCGTTCTTGGATGTGGAGTTATGTATAATAATAATAATAATAATAATAATAATAATAATAATAATAATAATAATAATTTATTCACAATAAAAGATATGCTGTTATTCTTATACAGTAAATAGATTTTATTCATTACAGTTTATTAGAATGTCTTTAATCTTTCTGAACTCAGTGGAGTGTCTCGGAAGATACATTATATATATATATATATATATATATATATATATATATATATATATATATATATATATATAGCATATCCAGGAAAACTTTTGCAAACACAGACAAACATAGACACACAAAAAATGCACAATGACACACATTAGTGAGTTTTGTCACTGTCTACACAGTGAGTGCATTACATAAATGAGTTCAACACATGTGTCAGTGTATATGAGCCATACAACACTGAAGCCCAGAAACACACATGGGGATGCACAAGCACATACCTTCATTATTGGCTGTGCTTTTGGATCCCAGCACCTGCAAGGAAATAATCCACAGAAGGAGAGGCAGTAGCCCTGGATCTGATGCCATCATGCGAATGTGAGGAGCGCAAGGAGAAGCTCTCTCTCTCTCTCTCTCTCCCTCTCTCTCCCTCTCTCTCTCTCTCTCTCTCTCTCTCTCTCTCACTCTCACTCTCAGCAGGGAAGCGGAGCTCGAGGCTCAGAGCAGGAACTCTGAGTGCATTCAGCTGACTTAAAAACCGCGTGCCTGCTCTCGGGCACACGCAACGCCGCCAGGCTCGGCTCAGGGGGGTGTGGTCAGAACTGTCTGTCACTCTTTGGTAGCCAATCAGATCACACCGATCGGAATATGCACTACATATGCACTATGGATTACCTCTTAGATTGTTTATTTGCATAAATTTATATTAATATGCGTAGGACAAGAGTGTTCCCTGTTTTGAGTTGGGGATAGAACAGCAGGAATGTAAATGCCTGGGAGAATATGATGCATCATTTTGGGTCCATTTGACTTTAAATTACGATAACAAATGGTTTATATACAAGCCAAAACTATAAGGTCATATAAATTGATTTATAAAGCATTATACACATTGTTACGATTATTATAATGTTCTTGTTAATCCATTGGGAAAATGTATTTCAGTATTATTATTATTATTATTATTATTAGTATTATTATTATTATTATTCAAACTTTTTGTATTCGCAAGAAAATATTTAAAGAAAATATATGAATTGTTTAGCAATTTTTTATAAAGGTATTACTAAAATATTATATACTAAAATAAAATTAAATGTCATATTAAAAGTAAACAAAAGCTAAATTAATCACTGTATACAATCTAATACAGTACACTGTGCATGTCATAATCACATGAAATACATATACATAGGTATTTGATAATATAAACTAAATCCTATTTTTTTTGCTCCGTTCGCTGATCCTGCAGCTGCTGTAGAGGACAGAAAGAATATAAGGAATAGAGAGATGGAGGGATAGAGAGGAAGAGAGGGAAGAGAGCGGGCCGCGGCCTGCCTGCCAATGCCATGTACCCAGAACACAGGGGAGAGTTTGTCTTGGCCCACAATCGCTACCTCTCTTTCCCTCAGAGCCCAGAACCCGGATTCAGACGTGCCGACAGGCCCCGAGCGCCGGCTGCCAAAACATCTGAATCTCCTGCATCTATTGTTGAAAAGTTGGATTTGGTGTTTAAAACCCATTCATGGTTTTACTCCGTAGCAGATTTTGCTTTACAGAAATTTCCAGTTGTAACCTTTAGCTGAAAATACTGAAGTGTTACAGAAACCAACATTATAACAAGTTTGTGACCCAGTCGATTCTGATCGGTCCAGTTTAATATTTATTAGCATTTTCAAATTAAAATTTCTAATTTTTGTTTCTATAATAACTAATTACAGTTAATCATTTAGGTATTTGTTTCTGTAAGATGCCCTCATCCAGACCGACTTACATTTTCATTTCATAATACATCTGAATAGTTGAGAGTTAAGGATGTTGCTCAAAGGCCCAACCTGGACAACTTGGTGGTTGTGGGATTTAAACCTGTGACCTTCCAAACCGTAGTCAAATCAGCATCAGTACTTTGATAAGATAAGATAAGATAAGATAAGACTGTCTTTAATGTCATTATACTGGGTGCAGTGAAAAATAATAAGTGCAAAATATGTATTAAGAGCAAAATAGGAAAATAAATAAAGTAAATAAAAAGCAGCATTTAATTATATACAATTTAATTTTACACTATTTAAGAAAGAGAAGTATAGGGTTTAAAGACATGTTGGAGAGGGATTAGGTTAGAGATTGTAATTGTTTCCTGATTACTTGCTGACATTTTGTTGTTTTTGTTTGAAAGATGGTACAATTTCACCACTTACTGTATATATGTTATTCTACGCCTCTTCTAACTTCATGCTCTTTTTTGATTTCCGTTTCTATCTATATTGTAAAACAATGCTAAAGGCGTCCAAAATATGCAATCATCTTCTTTGAACAGTAGTTTTTAAGATGTGTCTGCTACTTCTGCTCTGTGAACCCGTCATAATGCCTCTTTCTGATTTCTGAGGCTCTAAATAAGCAAAGGTAAGTGTTGGTCTTGCTTTCCTGGGATGGTCTTCATGAGAGCCAGTTTCACCATGGTGCCTGATGGGTTGATCGGACAATACTGCAAAAACTGTTCCAGAATAGCTGACATTCATGTCTTTAAATAACAACTGACTGTGGCTGTTGTTACTTAATGACCTAATGCCATATGTGTTATTTCTTAGGTTTGAAACAAGTATTGTTCTGGAATGTAGAAAATAAATGTGTGTCCAAACTTTGACTGATACTGTGTGTGATGGACATGTTTGTATTCTATAATAGGGTACTTTAGATGTGTAATGGTCAAAATTAAACAACATACAGTTTTGTGGACTTACGATAATTTTATTAAGTCATCATAGTACCATGATAACTTCAAATACTTCAGATGCTTTATAATACATTAAAGGCATTGTGTTAATAATGTATGGTTGCTCCATTGCTTCATTCATTACTATCTTTAATTCATCAATAAATGTATAATGTTGTCACTGCACTGCTGTATAAATATACCCTGTTTAGCATGTCTATAAAATCTTCTTAACTTGTCTTCACTACTGCACAATTACTGTTTGCAGAGATATACTGTATATTACTGCATTTATAGCATATTTATAAATACCTACTGTGCCTTCTGTACACATGACCTCCACAATCATATCATATTTTTATACATTTGGTATTTATTGTAAGTTTGCAGTTATTGCAGTTACTGTAGAACGAAGTGCATAAGTGGTCTATTTATTATCGTAGCATGTTGCCCATAGTGTGTGAGTGTGTGTGTAAGTGTGTGCTTGTGCCCTATAATGAACTAGCATTATGTCCAGGGTGTACCCCAACCTCGTGCCCTGAATCTCCCGGAAACACTAATTAGCAATTAGCACAACCTGCATGATATGACCTGGAAGAAACCCATTAAGCACAAAAGGAACATGCAGACTTCACATAGGGCAAGGCCATGGTGCTAACCACTACACCACCATGCCACACTAATCTAATCTAATCTAATCTAATCTAATCTAATCTAATCTAATAATGGCTTATGAAAACTACTTATAAAGCATTATACTATTATTTTGTTACGATAATTAATTGCGCACTATAAAGACAACTTTAAAACATAAAACCCTGTCATAAATAATGATAAGGCACTATAATTAATGCAAAAGTCTTCATAGCTTATTCTAAACATGATTTTCTTTTTTTATATAGAAAAACAATGTTTTTTTTTTTTTGGACATGTCATGCACTAGAACATGTCATGGCAGACATTTTGTGTCTTATTATGTAGTCAGTAATGCATCGTCTGATCTGCTGATCAATATTTTTATTATCCTTTAAATACACAGTTTTTCCTGCCTTGAGCCTTCATAACACTGTGCATGAAAACTGCCTGATTTGTCGCCTCCATCATCCAATATCTGTCTTGTCCAAGTGTGTGTGTGTGTGTGTGTGTGTGTGTGTGTGTTATTTGAGAGACTTCTTTAGCACCTAATCCTCTGGAGTCCTCTGCCTCAGCCGCTTAGCTGTTCCACTTTCATTAAACATATGCAGAAAAACACAAGCAGGAAAACAATGCCGCCTTATTACCATTTCGACTCGGGCTTGTTTCTGCATCGACTGAAAGCAGCCGCCATCTCTTTCAGTGCTAGAACAAAACGACACACAACAAAAAACCCTGACCAGACAGGTGAGTTCTTGGACAAACCTTTTGTAGTCAGTTATATACAAAAGCCTCCTTATTGCAATGAAGGAATGTGTTGTTGTTATACAATTCCTCATAACTGTGACATAAATGTGTCATATGCAGTCAGAACATCACTGCAGTTTACTGTTGTCTGGTTATGTTTAGTAACAGTGCAATGTTACCTGTAATAGTGATTGTTTATCATGGTTAACACACTTTGTTAAGGTGATGACGGGTCCTGTCATGTACTACTGTATGTGTGTTTTATAAACATTCATAATGATGTTTAGGCGATTAGAAACACATGTATCAGATCAAGGGCTGTTATTGCACAGTATATTACAGTTTCTGACAGAGGTTATTATCCATTAATAAACTAGAAAAAAAGAATGCAATATAAGTAGTGTTTATAACATATCACAGAGCACATTACAGCACAGAAATGCAACGTCTAATATAATAATGAAATTAAAAACTAATAATAATATTATAATGCATATAATGTTCCTAATGCCTTATAAATACATTATGACATGCTACATGTATATAAACACACAAACATACACACAACATATTCATGTTTATAATTCCTTATTAATACATTATAACATACTCTATTTAAACTCTTTATCTCTATCTCTCTCTCTCTCTCTCTCTCTCTCTCTCACACACACACACACACACAATGCAATATGTTCATGTTTATAATGCCTTATGAATACATTATAGCACACTACTGTATGTGCACAGAAACAAAGGTTTATAATCCAGGTTTATAATGTCTTGCAAATTTATTTTAATATGCTATTCTTACACACACACACACACACAATACAACATACACACACACATTATAATTCTTTCATATTCATCTTTATGGCCTTTACTGAAAGCCATAACAAACCACGGCAGTCACTGTTTATAATCTTTATAAAAGATGTGACCAGATGGGTTTATGTAGGCTTAATGAAGGCCTATGAACACTGTCCTATTACCAGTAAAGTGATGACAGACAGACTCATCCCAGTAATGACAAAGCAGCTTAGCTCTTCAGTCATTTCCCAGCACTGATGTGAAGCCTTGAGGTGCGTCCTTGTGTTTCTTGAGATAACTTCTGCCATCACACACAATCTGAAAAATATTTTCTAGTAATACCTTTATGTTTTTTTTTGCCTGATGTCCTAAAATGATGTCATGCCATATGCTGGCTGGAGGCAGAATGTGTGTCAGCTTCGAGGAGGGTAATGGAGAGGAGCGGTGCTGGTGTGGAGAGAGCGCCCAGCCAGGACCTGCATCTGCGCCCGATAGGAGGTGAGCAGGAGCAGTTGGCGTGCACTAACCTTGAATTACCTGCCCGCTTTGGCATTTTGTGCACTGTGTGATGGCAGATGGCGGGGGTCACTCTGGAAGACTCGGACATCAGGTGTCGGCTATATATAGGCAGAGTGTGACGAGCTCATTTAGTGTAACACTTTGTTTATTTGAAGCCTCTGCCTTTCTGTTTATATTCAGCAACATCACTGTAACCTGTTGTGCATCCTATATTTAAACTGCAATTAAACTGAAAGCCAGTTCACTATGAAACAGAACAAGGAGAAAGAAAGAAAGAAAGAAGGAAAGAAAGAAAGAAAGAAAGAAAGAAAGAAAGAAAGAAAGAAAGAAAGAAAGAGGGAACAAAAAACTAAAATAATATGAAAGACAAAAAAGAAAGAAGTAAAAAAGGAACGAACAAACTAAAATGAAAACAAAAACAAAGAAAGATGAAAAATAAAAATACAGAGCATAAAGAGAAAAATGTTGGAAAGAAAGAAAGAAAGAAAGAAGAAAATAGAACTGAAAAAGAATCAATGATTAAAAAGAAAGACAAACAGAAATTAAATATGGAAAAGAAAGAAGAACACAAACAATGAAAGAACAAAAGAAATAAAGAACAAAAGAAATAAAAAAGGAAGGAAAGCTGAAATAGAAGGGAAATTAGCTAAATGAAAAAAAATGAAAGAAAAAAAAAACATTAAAAGAAAGTCAATAATACCAAAAGAAAGTAGGTAGAAAGTAAGATAAAAAAAAAAAAAACAATGGGAGAGAAAGTTGAGAGAAAGACAGAGAGAGAGAGAGAGAGAGAGAGAGAGAGAGAACTCTGCTCCCAGAGGGAGAAGAAAGTGCTCAGGTTGGTGTTTGGAGCTCAGTAACGCAAGGAGGAAGATTATGTTAAAACTTCCTGAACTGGACTAAGGTGGATTTTAAGTTACTGCTGTTATAAAGCCCTGAAGCTCGGCCTCACCATGACGCAGACACACAGGTGGCGGTTGTGCTGAATCGGAAAACTAACCTTACTGTTCAATAACGAAAAGAGCTGTGACGAACAGAAAATGTGAGAAATAAATATTAAGACATATGATAATATTGAAAGTTTGTTTGACAAATGGTGATGTCTAGACAACTGGGTATCTTCAAGAGAAGCACCTTTAGAACAGCAGGCCTTGTGAAACGTTCCTGGTGTGCGGGGGACAGAACCTATGACAAATGTTCCAAAAAAATAAAAAACAGTGAACCAGTAACAGGGACATATGCTAATGCAAGTTTGGAACAAAGTCTAGCCATCTGGTTCAATCCCACGGAAGTATTTGTTTTTTATTATTATAGTTACATTTGAGTCTTATTGAAATGTACATTTTTTATTGTTGCATTTTTATTTAGACCTTTAAAGTACTTGATACAAATCTCATCTGTGCTTCTTCTCTATTAAAAGTCAATCAAGTAAAGGTCTTATGCAGTTTAGTTTACAGCCTCTAAACAAGTTTATTTTGTAGAGAATATTGAGGTCTATGATGAGCTGGATCAGACATGAATATGATTTTATTTTTTTTTTATATTAAATCCATTTAAAAGTTAAAAGTAAAAAAAAAATGATGATGTTTTTAAGGCTGTAGTTTTAGGTTTTTTCTCTAATTAGGGAAAAAAAAGAAATTCTAGCTAAGAATTATTCTTAGCAATTTAGGGCGATGCTGCACATTTGAAAAACATTGACAAACCTAATTTCATTACAAATGAGGCAAATTGAAGAGTGAGGTGCCAATGTTATGTCAAACATGTTCAGCTTGATTAATTAAAGAAATTACGATATGTCTGGGCTGAGGCTGCTTTAATTAAAATCTGCTGTAATTAGTTGTCTTTATAAAGGTTCATTCATCTCTTGTTGACTCTCAACAGCCTTTTACACCAACAATTCATTAGATTGCACTCTTAGTATTAGTCAAGTGTGGTAACTTCTTAGCTTCGTTTAGTTTGAGGATGTATGTCTTTTGTTTTTAACGTCGTCCTGCCTCGCCAGGATCTATAGACATGGGCGCAATGCTGTATAATCAGCTCATCAGGGTTTCAAACGCGTCTTATCACCGAGGCTCATTTCTGATTCAGAGGAATTGCCTTGCATAAAAAAGTTTTCTGACAAATGCCATCTACTGCCTTGCAAATTAGCTTTGGGCTCTATTGAAAGAGTGTGTTCTTCTATCTTCTAATAAAACTCCTTGACTGCTCAGCTTTATTGACTGGATCCACATGATATTAAGCAGTGATGCGTCTTCTCTGGCTCTCAGAAATACCCAGGAATTAGTGACTTGGCCCAGGACAGAAGCTCCTTGTCAGAAGAAGTCTGTAATATTCCTCATTTCTATGCTTGCAGTAAGTAGAAGGTAATTAGGGGGATAATTATCGCTTTATCACTGGCAGGAGGATGATGTTTTCCCATGATGTATGATCACTAAAAGAGAGCCTAATTATGATTAATTATCTCGAAATGACATTGAGGTTTTATATTTTCTGCTCATCCATGCAGGACTTCTGACCAACACTTTTTAATCTCTTTTTTTTTTTCCCCCCAGTGCTCCTAGGGTGAGCCGTTTTGGAACATATTCACTCAAAAATGATTTTGTGTTTCAAACACAGCTTCCCTCTTGTCTGTTTGAACCTAAGCTCGCCAGAATAAAAGCTATGCAAATGGAAGAAAAATTATTATTTAGCGCACGCCTCGTGCTCACAGCATCAGGACCGGACCGTAGAGGTTGACACATTCAGCTTGGTATTGATCACAGAGCTCTGAGGATCGTGAGAGGATCTTAAACCGGTGAACTTTTCAGTAACGGGTCACTGCAATTAAGGCGTGCTGGTGCTTTTGTGTCTGAAAGAGAGGGGGTAATTAGCTTTTCTGTTTCTATGTAGTGAACAGGATTGTTCCAATTGTGAGGTGGAAGAGGGGGGCAGTTAATTATGGAGAAGAGAGCAATTTTTTGGGGAAAATGACTGATGTACAGTACATTTAAGATTTTTCGGTCTTGGATTTTTATCAAATTGATCATGTGATTATTGTTATTATATATTATATAACAGGTGTAACATTTACAGAACACATTCCAGCACAGTGACAATGACGAATGATGATACTGGCTGATCCTAGAGCCCACTGAAGTTGTTCCTGTGAACGCTCAGCAACCAGCAACTTGTCACCAACTTGTAATGAATGAGTGTCTGTGGGAACCGTACACACATCATTTACCAACACCACTTGCACATTATAGGAACTCAGCTGGGAGTTATTGCCACATCCTCTGTACAAATATTGTCATTTGATTAATTTGGTCTTGATGCTTTTTAAGATGTTCTACTGAGAATGACAAGATGTGTGTTTGTGTGATTGTTGCTGCATGACGATTTTAGATTAAATTTTATTAATACTATTGTAAGGGGATGTTTTATTGTTTGTTTTACCAAAAAATGCACTATAATTCTATTAATTTAATTTATTTATATAGGTTTTAAAACTAAGATAATGCAAATGTTAATGGCATACTGTTAGCCATAAAGTATAATATTAGAATTATATAAGATAGATAGATAGATAGATAGATAGATAGATAGATAGATAGATAGATAGATAGATAGATAGATAGATAGATAGATAGATTCAGAGGGAAGGGAAACAAGTCGCTTCTAAGCAAAATGAGTTAGCTCTCAGTTGAGTTGATTGACTAATTTGCATAATTGTAATTATCGTAAACTTGCAATTGAGTTTAGCTTTATAATTATGTCTTAACTGTATACAATCTAAATTGATTGTCACAAAATCCAATAAAACCTGTAGGAGAGGTAGATATTCACTATTTGTGTTTAAAAAGAACTTCATTAAAGAGGGATTTCTGCTGAGCTGACAGAGAAAGCAGGACTCTCTCCTTCTCTCTCTCCCACTCTCCTTCTCTCTCTCCCTCTCGCTCTTTCTCTCCTTCACTCTCGATCTCTTGCTCTTCTTCCATCTTTCAGCTTACAACTCTCTTATCCCTCCCTCGCTTCCCTCTCCCACTCAAACCAGACAGGCAGCAGCGAACTGGAAGGTGGGAGGACAGGAGAGGAGACAAAAAAGCTTGTCACGGTGCGCTAGCCGTTTTTGTCACTTTGAGAGCAGAGCCGGTAAGCGAGCTAGCAGCCCAGGCATCCGTTTGTGGGAGGCAGGGTGAGATGGAGTTCATCTGGAATCTCTCCATCCCAAATATGCTGCAGAGAAAGAGATTGTGTGGAGCTTGGCAATGCTGTGGTGGTTAGCGAGCTAAGTCCTGATGCCACATGGGTGCTAATCTGAACAACAGCAGCTGCAATGTCAATAAATAAATAAATAAATAAATAAATAAATAAATAAAATCGATATGTTTGTATTATTAGGTGATGGTTTTGCATTTTTATACAAATGTAAGCAAATTATACAAATATAAATATCCACACACATGAAGAAAGCCCGTTGTGCTTCACATAATTCACAGCCAGATAGCACGCGTATTTAAATGCGACAAGCATGTTAGCAGGGGTTCAGAGGCACCATGGGAAATTTTACTAGCAATTACATGTTCTTAGTAAGACTTTACTAACTAAAAGGTTTTACATTGAACACATTTAGGAAGTGAAAACTCTTATTTCCATAATACATCCTTAAAAAGCCCTTAATTATCTTATTTTAAGAGGGTTCTGTATTTCCTGAAACTTTTAAAATGTTTTCTCACATAGAGCCATGTTTTTAACGGAGCTAAGTCCCCTGAACTAGAAGCAAAAAAAAAAGTTTATTTTAACTAGAACTTTTATGCTTAAGTAAGGGTTAATTTCTAAAAACTTAAAAACCCTTCTTTAGTAGGTCAACACATGGGTTTTAGAACTCTAAAAAGTACAATATAAAGGACATCTGGACTGTTACATAATTTAACTGTAATATAATATGGTAGTGCTATGACATTTTCATGATACATAAAACATTGTTTATTCAATTCATTAGCAATAATAGATTAAATTAATTAAAAAACTTGTAACACACTTTATGCGCCTCAGTGTCAAACCCAGCATGTCATGACCGGTTACAAGAGGAACAGACATGGGAGTTTGGTCTTGACTTGTTAAAGATTGTATGGAATTAAACTTTTTTTATTTAAAAAGTTAATATAAGACCTACTTTCACTGTTCATAACATCTACATTGCTACACTTGAATACATGAAACATAATACATTAGAATATCATAACAATTGACTTTGCAGCTAGAGCATATTAACAAAATGGAAAGTAATGATGCATTCACATAAATCTTTATGACCGCTAATGTCTTCACAAACATATATAAAGGTTTATTGAGACAAACATTAACTGTCATTAAAAAGAAATTAATTACATTGATTTTAATGTGGAGTAGACATAAGATCTGCTTCCGTTCTTCATAACACCGGTTGTGTTACACTTTTTCATGACATTTCTCTTCAGAGCAGTCCTAGCTATAAAACCTTTCAAGGTTTTCTCCCGAGATTGAACAACTTTTTAAATAAATGTATATATGTTTCATAAGGCTTAATAAGCCCATTACAACCACTCATATCTACTGTATTTACATAAAATATACATAAAAAGCAGACATGACTTATTATAAAGAATGCTTTTATTGATTTGAGTATGATGTCTAGTTAACATACTCTTGACATTCACTTTTCATAACCCCTGTATTGTTGCACTGGTTTATGCTACATACAGAACATTAAAAGGTCATAAATTAATTTGCATATAAGTACAGGTCCAAGTATAATCTTTGTAAGGGTTTGTTTTTTCAACATTGATGACAAGCAACATACACCTTTGAGTCACTGTGTATACGAAGTTCTACATGATGAGAAAAGCGTAAGAGCTGTGTCCATAATGAGACAAATGACATTTTTGTCGGTAAAATTACAGTGTAATTACACTGGCTTACATAAGAACGCTTAAGCATGCACTGTGTCATTATGACATGTTTATGACACCATTGTGCCAGTGTCATGACCCAGGCTTTCTTTTCAAGTATTACATTTTGACATAGACTGTTTTCTTTTCCAAAACAAAACCAAGGAATTTCCTGGGCTCAATCCAGATGAACTCTTCTGCCAATACCAGGCAGGGGGGTGAAGAAACACACACAGGGTCTATTTTCTTAACAGCTGGGAGTTCAATTAGCAGTTGATAGGAGAGCAGGAGTTGGACGCCGAGTTGGTTTCCGATTCCTCATTAAAAGGGGGGACGGCGTGGGCCGCCGCAGCACCGCGGGCCAGAATAGAAGAGTAATGTTCCTCTACGCACAGCTGCTAACTGACAACAAAAGGCTTGTCACGATGATTAATGACTGGGGAAGCCTCGCTTTGTTACCAGTGCTGCACTGTACAACGTTAAAAGCTACTAAAGTTGGGCAAAAGTGTTGTGGGAGGGTGGCACAAAGCAGCGTTACTGTTCAGAGGGACGGTAAACACTTGTTAAAGTCTGTGCAGTGTCTGGGGATAAAAAAAACACACAAACGCAAACACATAATGCCTGAACTGGAGAAGAAATGTGACTGAAGTTACATAACGCCAATATAAAATTAATGGCGCATAAAAGAGCGACGATGGAATATTTCCCACACGGATCCCTGTTTGTCAGCGGTATTATGAGATCATTTATCTATGACATTCAAGTCAATAAGGTCAAAAGTCATCATGGCTTAACATTTAAGCTTTTTCTTACTTCCTAGAGCTACATTTATTGTGGGCTTGATATGACAGACCAGAGGGGGGAAAAAAAACATTCTCTCATTGATTTTCATGTCAGCTAAAAACTTAAAGAACATTGCTCATTCCTTCATCTTATCATACTTGCATTTCTTTATTATTTTCACCTTTTTTTTCAGCTTATAATTCTTTACAAAGTTCTTATATAGGCTATAAATACATTAGTAAAAGATAAAATCATTT
Source organism: Clarias gariepinus (assembly GCF_024256425.1). Classification (NCBI taxonomy): domain Eukaryota; kingdom Metazoa; phylum Chordata; class Actinopteri; order Siluriformes; family Clariidae; genus Clarias; species Clarias gariepinus. Next base: position 5,757,910 of record NC_071122.1, on the reverse strand, counting down.
AGGCACTATTTTAAAAAAAGACTATATTATACAGTAACTGCATACTAATTATTCCTTCTATAATAATAATAATAATAATAATAATAATAATAATAATAATAATAATAATAATTCCTAATTCCTAATATCATGTCAGGCAGTAACACTGTCTACAAAGCATTTATTTACTGTAGAAATAATTAAAACTCCACCTATAATTGTTTTTATTAGTAATGATTCCATGAAATTTTTATTAACTCTAATAATTCATTATAAACTTGTAATTGTGTATACCTCAGTAGCATTTGTACAGTTGTTAATAAATACACATAAGTATGATTATTAATAAATACCACAGCTGTGCAGAACATGTGACATATTAATGATTAATGACCCTTGTATTAAAACATAATTATAATTTATTAAGAAATTGCTCATAGTACATTATAAGCTCTCAATAGTGCACTATAAATGCTTATAAAATGCTTGTAAGGAATTGTCAACTTGGGAAAATAGTAGCATAGTATAAGCATGGTTATAATGACTTATGAAAATGGGTTTTATAGAAGTGTTACACAATTATTTATTTCACAGTATTACAGCTTTATGAAGGAATATAGGAATTTTAAAAAGTTACACTGAACATACATTAAAAGCTTACAAAGACTAAGGCAATAACTCCTAGCTGAATTCTTGCAATGTGCAAGTGGCAGTTGGTGAATGACTGGGTGTACAGTTCCCATAGTCAGACGGACTCGGACGTAAGTTTGATGACAAGTCATCTATTGATTTTCAAGGATGAGGCATTCGACTTGCTGAATGTTTATAAGACTGATTGCAATAGGCTCCGAGCTCCGAGTGAGCTCGTCATTCATGGACGTACAGCCTTCTTTAAAAGGGTTGCTCTCTTTAAATGTTTTACTGCTGCTAAAAGTCTCTTCACCATATTGTGCTTGAAGATGTAATTGTGCATCTTCATTTACTGTATCAGAAGTCCCAGTTTGACTTGAACACCCCTTATAATAAATTGTTAACAGGAAGAGGAATAAATGGACCAATTTGCAGAAAGGTTCGTACAAGAATGCAGTTTATCTTCTCTGAAGTGAAGCAACGAGCATCTGTGGCTTTCAGCATTTTATTTATTAGATTACATTTGACAGCTCGGCTACAACCTGCCATCGATTCCTCCACAAACAAGCTGTTAGTGACTTTTAACTGGATTTGGAGGTCCGTTACTACACTCAGTCCACCTAACATTACAGAACCGTTCTATCTGAGAGATTCTCCACACATTTATGCTCATTGTGTATTCACACAGACGCGTGTCTGGCGCAGTCTTCTCTCACCATGGATTTTTTTTCACCCCAGGCTTTTGTGTGACGGGACCCACCTGGGATCGCACTGTTGTGATGCTTTAAGTGAGAGAGAAATCAAACCTTTAGACACAGTGTCACACAGGTTATGAACTGTAGGATGGACTGTGCGCCTCACTGACAAGCTGAGCATCATGGGAATATCTGAGGAAGACAGGATAGGGAAAAGTGAAGCGAACTTTCGGTTCTGACCTTAATGATAGAAAAACAAAAAGAAAAAAAGCAAACGTCTTGACTGAAGAAGAATTTACAGAATAAAACTTGGGTCAAGCTAGGTTCATAACGCTACAGTATATAAACCCTTCATGACATCTGCATGTGAATTTAATATAAATCATTACTGTTAATTAAGTGCGCATCAATCTGACATAAGGATCTGTTTTAATATTTTTGATTGCACAGATCCAAAAGAGGATCAATTTTCTTCACTGCACAACAAGAAAGAGCAAATCTCCTGAATTAAATGTCTTTAGAGAAACTTGAACTTGAGAGGATTTAACAAGCTTCCAACAACATCCCATGCACTTTCTAAAAGCAGCATCTTGCAAAGTAAAAAAAAAAAAAAAAAAAAAAAAAAACTTTCTTTGGGGCTTTTTGTTCCTTCTCAGCAAAAATAACACGTCTCTATCAAGCCAGAGCCCAACCCATCATCTCAGAGTTATTCTAAGAAACATGGCATGCGTCAACATTTCTTCTCCATGTGGCACAGCAGAGAAGTGGGGAAAAAATAAAACTGGAGCATCCAAGCAGCGTTGATCTGCAAACCCAGGGTGTCGTCCTGATCTCATTCGAAGAGTCTGTGATGCACTGCTTAACTTCATTCTCACATTCCTTGTAATAATTAAACATAGATAATAAAAAAAAATACTACGAATTCTCAAAACCGAAACTAAATCCATTTAACGAGCCTGTCAGATAAAAAAAAAAAAAACTTGCTCGAATGTGCATAGTGTTTTTAAAAGTTTGCAAGCAAACTCACCAGCTCCTGCTGCTGTGTGGCCCTGTGAAGAATATTAATAAGCCTATGCTTTAGTGAAGCGTATAAACCTGTTACATGACAAGTTATAGCAATATATATATCTTATATAATGCACATCTGTCAACTGTTAATGATTGTAATTAGCAAACTGATGTACTTTCATCATTCATTTGATCGCTACATCATTTAGATTACGACTGTGCTGGGTTCATGTCGTACTTAAACGCACCATTTGCATCATGGAATGCGAGAAATCAATCTGAAAAGACAGGCAGTGTTGGTCTCCAAAGGCAGAGACACACAGTAAATATGTAAACACTGATTGTTAAAAAAAAAACACTAGCTACTGCAAAAGCAAGTCCCACAATTCAAGAGCAAAATTTTTGGCTGTAATTAAAACAAACTACGATTATTATTATTATTATTATTATTATTATTATTAACTCATTTCGACCACCAACTCTCCTCTCAGCAGAACAAAAAAGAAAGAAAGAAAAAAAGGGATAAAAACCAACCCCAGATGAAATTCTCACAAACGTCAAAATTGCGAGTGGGAGAGTGGGACTTTTTGGTGAAAAAGAGGCAGAAATGAAAGGCTTCGGGTGTTCCTAATCTTCCATGCAGTGCCCAGTTCTGACTCTCTCTCTCTCTCTCTCTCTCTCTCTCTCATTTTCTCTTTCTCTCTCTCTCTTCATTTTGGAGAGGCTTATCTCTCTTTCCAGCTCTAATTTAGCAGATAGTAGCCTGGCAGCTTGCACGAGCACTGTGGGAAGAAACTGCGCATAAAGTCAGCACAGAACCAGGACATGAACAGACGCTACAGCATAACACAGCATAACACAGCATAACGCATTACCCCAACCAGCACAATAAACATCAGTAACACTACCTGTCCAACACTAAGTGGATTTTTATTTCTCTAATCTCTAATTTGATTTAAAAAAATTCTACCTAATTTGAAATGCTGAGAAACTTGAAATTGATCAAACTCTCTTCTTCAGTGTTATGGGCACTGATACAGTACTGCAGGCTAGAGGAAAAAAATATTTACTGTATATTGGTTACATTCATGAATTAATAGGTTTTTAAGGGTGTCCTTCCAATAACAAATTGTACTATGGTATGTACTATAGTTTTATAGTTTTGGAGATTACTGTAAGTCAGAAAGCTAAGTTTGAGGTGGTTTGGGCACGTTTAGAGGAAATATTCAATACAATTTAACTTTTATTTTTGTGTTGCAAAATAACAATTGGCATTGTCGCAAAGCAGCTTTACAAAATCAAAATAATTAGTTGTGTATGAAATGTGAATGTGTAGGAATCAAAATAATGAGATCATCCCTGATGAGCAAGGGGAGGATGACAGCGACAGTGGCAAGGAAAAACTCCCTGAGATGGCAGTAGGAAAAAACAATGAGAGAAACCAGACTCAACAGGGAACCTTCCTTATTTGGGTGATAATGAATAGCAGGGATTGCTTTGCAGTCATACTGTGGGTTAGAAGGCTGTTCAGCATAATAGGAGATGTGTTTAAGTTAATATGAAGTCCAGTTCATTATTGGAGGCTCAGGTAGACTGTAGGAAACTCCAGTCCTGAACTATCGAGTGACTGCAGTCACAAGGCCTCAGAGAACAGCTGTCAGCATCGGCCGAGACCAGGCCTGTCTACGTGGAAAAGTGAAACTGTCCCCAGCAGTGTTGACATTACTTTATAAAATAACTAATTACATTACAAATTTAGTGTCATTAAAAAGTAATCAGTTACATTACAGCGTTACTTTCTGATAAAAGTAACTAGTTAGAATACTTTTCCACTTTTACTTTTGATTACTCATGCATGTTGTTTTAGTCAAGACCTTTATAATTATTCTACCATCACCACTCAGTGAAGTTTAGCCCATAATCTGTTAACTACTAATACCCCTATCTCACCTATGCAGTTGCACGTAGCCGTAGGTACAGTTCATCATGATTCACCACGAGTTTTGGCGTTGTAATTAGATTTCCATCTTTCCGTTCGTCAGTTCTCGCATAGTCAAACCGCATAGGTGAGATAGGGGTATAACAGCTGGAATAACAGAGGGGGGCAGGTTATAGGGGGCGGTGCTGTTAGGACGACTTTCTTGTACACACACACACACACACACACAATAACAGATTGGGAATGACAGCTGTCTGGCTCACGGACTGCATAAATTGTCGGAATAACGGATTACATTTTTGAAAAAGTAACTAAATAACTGGGTACTTAAATGGTGAACCTATCGCGTTAGATTACTTATTACATCAAAAAAGTAATCCAAGTACTTTGTAACACGTTACACCCAACACTGGTCCCCGGTCACCACACGCATCCCAAGAAGAACACACATCCATGTGATGAGATCTCCAACTAGAACTGGGACACTAGGATGAGTCAGACAGGTCCAGAGGACAGAGGGGGACTGGATCACTAGCAGCTCAGGAGCGACATGTATAGCTTGACAGAGAGACAGGGAGAGTTAACGAGAGAGAAGGAGTGAGAGAAAAGACGAGAAAAAAAGAGGAGAGAAGCAAAGCGAAGAGAAGAGTAGAGAAGAGGTCTGGAAGAAGACCAAAGAGGAGATCTATAGATGTAATGATAGAGAACATGAAGTTAGTTGGTGTGAGAAATGATGGCAGATGATTCACTGGGACGATCCCTAAAAGGGAACAACAGAAAGATAAAGAAGAAGTAGTAGAAGATGGAAGTACTATGGTGTATGAAGCTATACTTTGGTGTATATCATGGAACTTAATGGGTGGCTACAAAAGTTCAGAAAGTATCTAATATAGTAAATTTGTGGATACTTTACTATACAGTATCTGAAATATTAATACATACTACTGGTATGGTATAGTACAGGCAGTACCATATTATATACAGATACTGTGGCACTCAATAAGTACCATGATATTCACCAAAGCATTGTGTATTAACCTTTAGAGGGCACTATTACAGGTAAAAAAAAAAGTCATCTTCTTTTTCTTCATGTTTTATGGCGGTTGGCATTACCGCAACCAGGTAAAATTGTTCTGCCGAGATCAAATTCAAATTTAAATTCAAATTTTATTTGTCACATACACAGTCATACACAGTACGATATGCAGTGAAATGCTTATATGACTGCCAGTGACCTTAAAAAAGAAAATTAAAGCTTATAGATAAGTACAAAATATGAATAAAAATAAAGACGATAGAAAATTAATTTAACTAGGTTAAAAATAAAAATATACTGTGGCGTAGGCGTAGGCTGATGACCATCATGCCTTGGGTTTTTTGGGTTAGTGGCTTCTGACTGAAAAATCCTTTCCAGCCGTAAAACGCTACATTGGTGTCAGAAGTGGGATGGAGATTAATGAGTTCGAGCAGACTATTGAGGACCTACGGAAGATCCAAGTAGGCCGCCAAAGGGCAGAGCAACTACGCAAGGAGAAAGAGTATCTTCCAGACGGGGCTAGCGCAAGCAAACCAGGGCGAGCGAAGCAGAGCGGCGAAATAAAGATTCTGGCACTGGATCTCAGGAACGGACTCATCGAGAGTCCCAGCACCGTAGCAAGCTACAGCTCTGTGTGCCGTCAGCCGGTGAGACGAGCTGCAGCTGCGCCTTCCCTCCTACAACGGCACCTATGCATTCTTCGCGCAGGCAGAGCTTGCCACCGACTTCACAGGTTTTCCGGTGGAAACCACGGTCAGAGTAGCACTCTCGCTAGAAGGCAAAGCGCTGCGGGCGCTGGATGACCTCAGGGCTGATGAGCGGAAGGACTGGCCCAGTTCGCCATGGACTTAAGATGCCTCGGGTGCTTCTGGGTTATCCGGAATTCGAGCACGATTAGCAGGAAGAGCTAGCTCGTCGCACATTTCTCCGAGGACAGGTTAGGGGCACCAGCTTCCCTTTCTGAGGCGCTATGCGAGGCGGAGCGCGCAGAACCCATAATGGCGGAACATCACGACGAACACGGGGACAGGGCTACCCGTCACTGTTAGACAACAAACAAGTCTTCGAGGTTTCGCGGAGATTCCGAGGCACGGGACCTCAGGACTACCGTTGCAACGTTCTCAGACCTGAGGGACAGCGTACCCCAACAGCCGTTAACCTAGCTCCGGGGGTTGCTAAGGGGAAGCCGCCTCCCACAACCGCTCTTGTTCCCCCAACTAGTGGATTCAACTTCCGGTCGGGACGTTTAGGCAAACGCGCAGAAATTGATATGAACTGTGATCTGGACGACGTCTTACTACGGGCGCTCGTGGACATGGGTTCTACAGTTTCGCTGTTGCGCTGTGGACTACTGGGACAAAGCGAGCGCGTTTGCAGACTGCGTGATCCAGCCTTCAATGTTGCACCATTTCTGGGAGCTATGTGCAGATATGGGAGTTTCGCACAGTTCAAGTCAAAATAGGTGAGCGGACTCATTCTCATAAATTCTTTGTGAGAAACATCGAGGATGATTGCATTTTGGACATTTTAGAAAAATGGGGTGCGGTGCTAGACTTAAATGACGGAACTCTGCGTGGTAACTTCAGTTTAGCCAGGTTGCTTATACCCAAACCACAGCCGGACATGTTAGTAGCGCACACCCGGGGGGCGGAACTTTCGGTAGTTGTGCCATGTAAACATCCAGGAGCAGACTGAGTGGGGAAACTACATGCTAGTTGTCAGGCAGTAAAGTGTGTGGTCGGTACTGCGAGTGAGTTGAAAAGCGCGTGTGCAGTTGCGACGTATTCCCTCGATTCCGAACATTCTCCCCGTGCAGTCCTCTGGGCTCTCTGGCTCTCTATGTTTGCGCTTCCCCCTTCCCCCGCAGTAGGACTCCGGCGTTCACAACGCCAGCACCGACCGCCTTCACGCCTTTGAGACTGAGAGAGTCATGGTGACCGGCCAAGCTACTCCCACAGTCACTATTGTTTAGTATTGATAGTTACAGGTTCTGGTTGGTTGAGGCCTGGATCTCCTGAAGTCCACCACCATCTCACAGGTCTTAGTGGTGTTAAGGTGCAGGTTGTTCATGCAGCAAAGTCCTGGATCAGTTTTCTGTACTCCTCCTCCTTTCCATTCCTTCTGCAGCCCACAATCGCAGTGTCATCTGCAAACTTTTGTACATGTCAGGAGTCTGAGTTGTACTGGAAGTCTGACGTGTACAGGGTGAACAGGACTGGAGAAAGCACAGTCTCTTGCGGCGCTACTGCACGGCTGATCACTTTGTCAGACCTGCAGTCTGAGGCCTGTCTGTCAAGTAGTCTGTGATCCAGGCCACCAGCTGTGAGTTCACTCCCATCTCTGCCAGTTTGTCTTTGAGGAGCAGCAACTGGATGGTGTTAAACTGGAGAAGTCCAGGAATGTAATCCTCACAGCACCACTGCCCTGATCCAGGGGAGACAGAGATCTGTGGATTAGTATGTGATGACATCCTCCACACATGCATTAGTGTCCGCTCCATGGTCTTCATAATGTGTGACGTGAAAGTGATTGGTCTGTGATCGTTCATCTCCCCAGGGCGTGGTTTCATTGGTACTGGGATGATACAGGATGCTTTCCACAGCTGAGGGATCTTTTTTTGTTCCAGGGTTAGGTTGAAGATATGCTAAAGAGGCTCTCCCAGCTCCAATGCGCAGGCCTTCAGTAGTCAAGGTGATACTCCATCTGGGCTGGCTGCTTGCCTGGGACGGAGTCTCTTTAGCTCTCTACACACCTGGGCTGTTATAATTTCAGGTGGAGGGACAGTTTCCTCTTTTCTGTAGTGCTTTGAGGTGTGAATGAGTTGGAGTGGTCAAACCTATTGAAAAAGTTGTTAAACTGGTTTGCTCTCCCTACATCTCCCACAGATAGTCTTCATTCCATTCCACACCTCCTTCATACTGTTGCTCTTTAGTTTCTGCTTCAGCTTCCTCTTCTTGTTCTACAGCCCCCCTAAGCTGAACCTTGGATTCCTTCTGCACGTGCTTGATCTCCTGCTGATCACCACTTTGATCACCACTGGAAAGCTCTTTTTTATTTAGGAGAGCCTTGATGTCACTTGTGATCCAGGGCTTGTTGTTTGCAAAGCAGTGTACAGTTCTTACAGGAAAAGCAACACCCATGCAGAAGTTGATGTAATCCATTGTGCAGTGTACAATGTCCTCAATATTCCCATTGTGTGACCCATGCAGCACATACCAATCTGCAGTTTCGAAGCAGTCTCTCAGAGTGTGCTCTGTCTCAGAAGACCACTTCCTGAATGAACGGACAGTTGTGGGTAGCCTCATAACTTTTGGTTTGTAGTGAGGCTTAAGCAGAATGAGGTTGTGATCTGATTTCCCCTAGTAGGGGAAGTGGAGTGGAAGTGAAGTATGCATCCTTTACATTTACACACAGTAAGTCGATAGTTTTATTTTCCCTGGTGTTACAGTCCACAAACTGGGTGAAAGCAGGTAACGTTGTGTCCAGAGTTGCATGGTTAAAATCTCCAGAGATTAATACAAGCGCTTCAGGATGGTGTGTTTAAAGCTTTTCAGCTGCGGAGTGGATGATGTCACTCGCTATCTCCGTGTCGGACCGTGGCGGAATGTAGGTCAGCAACATTATTACCTGTCCGTACTCTCTGGGCAAATAATAGGGTTGTAAACATACTGCCAAAAGTTCTATGTCCCTGCTGCAGCTTGAGATTTTACTGCTCACATGCCCAGGACTACACCATCTTTTGTTCACGTACAGAGCAAGTCCTCCTCCTTGGCTTTTCCCGCAGGCTCTGCCGTCCCTGTCCGCTCTCACAGTGCTGAAGCCTCCACGTTAACATCTAGAATGCGAGTAGTGAGCCAAGTTTCACATAAGCACAACAAACTGCACTCTCTGTAGATATTGATGTTTTTCACCAGCCCAGCCAGTTCGTCGATCTTGCTTGGTAATGAGTTCGCACCACACACGTGGAGGACTTTGTTCTCAGAGTAAGAAGTTGGTTCCTTAAATAAACGAGTTTCAGCGTTAAAAAATCCATAGTCATAGGATATATAATTACAACAAAAATGTACTAGCAAACATACAAAAAGAAAAACTTAAACAAACAAAAAACAAACTATTAGAAGCTTAAAAAGAGAGTTCAGTGGAGCTGCTAGAAGTGCTGTCACTCACGGAGGCGGTGCTTGACACACTTTATAGTTTGTTCATTTAAATTAATTTTTACTTTAAAACAAAATTTTACTAGTGTTAAAAAGGTAATATACAATTCATTATTAGCCAGCTAACTGAACAAGATCAAATACAAAACTGACCTAGCTAACAATTTTAACAAGCTTATATATACTGTACAACCTAATGAGCTAGCTAATTTAACTAGTTCATATACAAAACTGAAGTAGCTAGCTCATTTTAGAAGATCAAATTAACCAGCTACAGTAGCAAATTTTTATATGAAAGTATAATTATCTAGCTAATTAAACAAGATAATCTATACTTTAACTAGTTAGTCAATTTAACAAGCTAGTATGCATAAAGGCCCTAGCTAACTAATTTAATAAATGCATGATAATGCATTAACATGCTAGTTAATTTAACAAATATATATTTATTAAATATATATTTATATAAATAAATATCTAGCTTATTTGCGATTTAAAAGAAAACATTGTTCTTCGATGAAATAAATAAATGTCTGACTTGTGAGATTAGTAAATAAAATAAAATAAAAAATTATTTGACAAATTAATCAATATTTACCTGAGTTAAAAAAGAAGGTGTTTTTGAGTAAAGTGCAAACTTTCCCATAGAGAACTTATGTACAGTAAATGCCTATATTTTCCACTGATGATATTTATTGCAGTTCTCCTAACTTCCAGATTAACCTCTGTCCATGTTGCACTGCCTTTAAACATTTCTGCATCAAACTTTCTTTTTTGTTTGTTTATTTCAGCTCAGCAGGATGCTTGGAAATTTTAAGACAGAAGTACAGAGCACATATCTGATCCTTCTGAAGAGCACAGCTTTCCTTTCTCCTCAATGCGATTGCGGCACAGTTCATTAGTTCAGGTTACATAACTATGCTAATGACAAAATGGCTTTATTGCACTGATCACACCACAGGGATTAAAAAAAAATCTTTTTTTTTTAAAAAAAAGGATTATATAAATGCAAGAGAGGCAGTTTTTTCAAGTGTTTGATAAAATAATCCCATCAGTCCCTGATTCTGATGCACTAGTGATGAACACCATTGATCCGGATATATTTTTCCCCTGTCTGTCTGTCTGTCTGTCTGTCTGTCTGTCTGTCTGTCTGTCTATCTATCTATCTATCTATCTAGCTTATAACTCTTTCAACATTAATTATATATGTTTCTTACTTTTTTAAATACCTACATCAATTTAACATTTACTTCTGGCCCATACTATAAAAGATAATACTTTTTTAAAAATCTGACCTAATGCACCTTTAAAAAGGAGAAATCCTGAATGGCGCCCCTTGCCTGTCTCTTTCGCTGAGTATGTAACTTAGTCACGCAAACACCAACAATTTTTGCTCTGTTTTTAGTTAACCAAAGAACAACCCACTGGGTAGAAAGTAATTATCTGTAATGATAAAGTCATCCTGCCTTATGATTTCATATAATTGGTTTTCTCAGCACTGATACTGCAGAACCCATGAGACCCAGAACACACAGCAAAAGCACTTATTACTGCTGCCTTAATAACAACCCACAATAAATTTCTCACTTCTCAAAACATTAGCACCTGCATCTCTACAAAGACTGCGTATTTCAAATTTATCAGGTTTGTTTAGCCTGCCTTTCTTGGTTCATGATTACTGAAAGATAATTTGATTTCAGATTAAAATTTTTATGGGTCACATGACCAGAGCCAATTACCTCGGCAGGCAAGACAAAATGTAGGAACAGATTTACTTAAGGCCCCAGCCCTGAGTGGACATTTAAGGAACTGCATCAAGTTGTCCCAAAAGGATTTTCTAGTAAAACCCTGATCATGTCTCATGTTATGAGCTCCTTTTAACTGGTTGCCTATATTTTTTAAAAAAGAAGCTTTTATGCTGAACCAAATGACCAAATCTGAGACTGCACAAATGTAAGTCTCCTTAGGAAAACAAGACCTGATTCTAAGCATCTATTTAAATAATAATTAAGCAAAAAAAATTTTTGTTTGTTTTTTGCAATGAACACTTCGCTATCTGTATTTTAAACCTGTTGAATATATGCACATTAAAGACACAAATATATGCACAAATAAGACGGCGATTTACATCATTAAAATGATTTTAAAATCAAAGAATTTAAAATCATTAAAATGTTGATTCGGAAAATACTGTTTAAAATTTTGTGATAAACTAAAACTATACATAAACCTTTTACACGGTATGTTTATGCTTTTTGCATTTTTTTATTCATTTTATACATTTGTTTTTGACGTTTTTTTGCCCAGTTTATTTATAGAAGTGTCTACATGGCTAAAGGAAAGGACAAACGTCACGCATGGTATTGGCGAACAAAAACAACCATCATTTTGATCTCAATTTACCACTCTGGGGTTCATGTGGCATTTAGTGAAGTCCAGGTGCTTCCATTTGTGGCCTGATGAGAGTCTGGCAAAGCTATGAAAGTACTCATTGGCATGGAAGCAGTGTGTCATCATTATCAACAGAGATTGAAAATGAAGCCAGCATCTGCAATTTTCCAACTCGGATCCTTGGAGATTTCATTTTATTTATTTATTTATTTTTTGCTTTGTTTTATGCAGCTCTGGCTAAAATATACAATAAAGTTTTTTGTAAAACAAGTTCATTGAATCTGCACTTGTAAAGTTTATAATCACTGATTTACAAGGAGAGATGATAGCAGAGGATGTTTATTGCCACTGGTAAATTCTGGATTCTGATTGGTTAGAAGCTGATGTTTTATCTTCAAGAATTGTAACTTTAACAGTAATGTAGCTGCAAACACTACAAAAAAATTGCCTTTTAGAAGTGTCAAATTAATAAAAACAACCGAGGATGTTTTAAATGTTTAAAACAACTATCCAACACATTATATAAACCTTGAAAGATCCATCAACTTTATGGAAGAAAATGGAAAAATGTTTCCATTGTTTGGAGACAACTTTATGGAAAAAAAATTACAATAAAACGAAGTCAAATTCAAATTTTCTTTTCATTTTCTTTTCAAGTGCTATATAAATAAAATTAAATTAAATTGGAAGAAAAAGTCGATGACCTGAATGTACTGAATGACCAGTTATGGAGTTTTTATTCCCTGATGGCACAGCCGTATTCCAGGACTGTAAAAAAGTGTTTCCGGGAGCATGACGAATGACATTTTCACATTATGGACATGGTATTTCTGAATCAGTCCTAGATCAAGTTAAGATTGTCAAAAACATATATATATTTTGGTGTTTGTTTTTGGTAATTTCTACATACATGGTCCAAAAGCTATTGAACTGTAAATTTTTATTTGAATTCATGATTTATTCACTAATAACCTTATCATGGAAATTGTCCCAATAATAGGCAACGCCATTTTCTTTTGCATCTTCAGTTTGTCTTTTTCCTTTTTTAGGTATTTACCTTATGCCTAATCCAGCACTATAGGACATAAAAAATACTAACAAAACTGTTTCCAGGCTAATTTCTTTTTTTTTTTCTGCTTATGACAAACACACATTATTTTTTCTATAGCAGTTTTTTCTTTAGCTTACACTCTAAGAGATAAGTTTTATACTCTGTATTTTGGTATGTTAATGGGTTTTTACCATAATTGCATGCACCCAAATCCTGCAACTTACTTAATCTACACAGAACAGAGCTGACGGCTGGGGGTTACCGAAGTGAACAGCGATCCTAAACGCATGTTCAGAATAATATTACAGAATAATACACCATTATATTTACTTGTATTTGTACAAAATGTGTTCACTTTTTAATTTAAAAATATTTTAAATTGTCAGGAGAAAAAAAGGTCAGATGGATTGAAAAGAAAAAAGCAGATTAGAAAGTAATTTAGCATTATCTGTAGTGGTTGGAGCAGTAGTGGTAATATTACATAATATTTTATGCAAATATTTTATGACTAATAATTTCATTGTTATAGTTCTGTCTCAGAATTTAAGTAAATTTTGTAAGTTGAACAAAAATAAATTAATGGTAAATTAAGGTATGTTTAGATTAAACGAATTAACAGAATCTACAAACATGTTTATTTTAGTAAAATAGACACAATGTCAAAATGTCCAATGGGCATTCAAGTCAAATCCAGATTTGTTGATAAAATTTCTGGTGAATGAAGGCTTAAAAGTGATTAACATTTACAGACAGCTTAAAGCATAATATGGTAATGAGACTCATAGCAGGAAAACATTTAAATGATGCAAACATTTTAAAGAAGGCTGTACATCCATAAATGATGATTCTGGCCGAGATGGCTCGGAGCCCCCTGGAGTTGTTCCCATGAACATTCCTCAAATGGAACACTTGATCCTTGAAAATTGATAGATAGCTTGTTGCCAGTTTGTGAAAGGGATGCAACTGTTTGAGTGAACTGTGTACACAACCATTTACCAACACCACTTGCACATTAAAACTCGCAAGAACTTCGCTTTGAGACATTTTCACATATTTAGACCATTAAAGAAGATCCTGGGAGGCCAGCCTTTCAGACGTGAAGTAGTCTGATCATGGCTCCGGCATACTGAAAAAACGTCCTTATTCCCAATTTTATTTGAACGCTCCTAATAAAATGCATCCTATAAGTGATTTATTTCCTTTGCTTAATGCTTAGATTACCGAATAGCTTAGGTAATGCTAATATTACATGGAAAGCTACAACATTTTTTCCTGACTTCCTGAAAATCCTTGGTGTGCACATGAAAAAGTTTGTGTAGAAAATTGCTAAAATTAGACCCCGTTGACAATGTCATGCCACAAGCTGTCATGGCTGCTGATGAAATTTGTGACATGCTTATGACATGCTTACATAAGTTCATGCAAAGGTCCACTGACTGCATGGGCTAATTCTAATCACAAACCATCCCTCGCTCTTTCTCTGACTCACAGTCTCATCTGCTCATACAGGCTTATATCCGTTTTAAACGTCTCCAGGCGGGGGAAAAGAAAAAGCAGCAAAGGCCGAGACCATCACCTGGAGCCTGGCGGAAGAGAAGCTGGCTGACAGTAGAGGGTTTTTTCCTTTTTCTCTTTTTTGTCTTCTGCTTTGGCAGCATAGAAAGTCATCCTCTGGACGAACAATAAGAGGCTCTAAAAATCCCCAGTGAGACTGCTTGTTATTTAGCGAAGAGACATCTTAACTGTGGATTGAGCGGTAGCAGGAAGGGTTGGCGCTCTGCGGGGGAAACCAAGGCCAGAGTTGTCCCCACACATTAAGATGTCTAGCAGCAACTGTTCCAGGTGATGCTGTGGTTCCCCACTGAGGAGGCAGGTTGGGGTTTAATGTGAAATTGAAGACAGCTTTTGAAGGACATGAAGGACAGGGACTTTTGGGATTGTCTTTAAAGTCTTATATGGTAAAGAGTTCTCTGTTCTGCTGATTGACAGGATGCCATTTCTCCTAAAGACATGCATGTTTTTTTTTTTTTTCCAGTTAAAGAAGGCTGTGACATTGTCATGATATAAACTTACCTATCAGTTTCCTGAAGAGCGGTTTTGAAGCTTAAATGTGGGAGTTCTGCTCATCACTATCTTGGCAGGAGCTGACTCTGCTCTATACCCTTGGCAGCTGACTCTGCCCTATACCCCCATAAATAGGCAAATGGGTGGAACAAACAGAGCCTGGATGTTGGTTGGACATGCCTACTTACCTCAGTTACCAGAAGCTAGCTTAGCTTTAGCTTATCTGAAATGCTAAGGTGACTAAAGCCCAATCCCAATTCTATTTTCTACCCCTTCCCCTTGTCCCTTGAAACGAAGTGGAAGGGGGAAGGGTTAAAATATTTCCCCTAAGAAATGGGACACCACTACAACACTGTTATACGTCATCATACGTATCCGTTCATTTACATGTACACATACAGTATGGCCATAAGCAAAACAAACAATGCGTTATCAAATGCTCGGCAAACTGCCGTGCTACTGAACTTTCATATTTGTTTGTAGCATGCAGTAAAGTGTATATGACATAAAAATATATTTTTGTAATATCGTGCAATCGGTGCTATCCGCTAGCAAACTTTAGCGATTTTTTTTGCAAACGTTTCTTTACTAAACATTACCATAAACACAAACACAAGACTAAAGGTAATATACATATAATGAAAACTTGTCATAAAAATCCTTATTAATGGCAAATATTTGTTACATTTATTGGTCTGCTTGCTCGAGTGAGCGGCCATCTTGAAAATTTCGCTTAGCCTTTTGTTTAAAGTGAGGTCCCGAAAAATCTTCGTTTGGAGGGCTATCTGGCCCTTCCCCTTACCCCTACCCCTCCAACCAAAAGAGAAATGAGACACCCCTACCCCTTCACGTGAACGCGCCAAATGGAGGGGTAGGGCTAAGTGTAGGGGTAAAGGGTAGAATTGGGATTGGGCTTTAGTTTAATTTCTGTGTTAACATTACATTGCATTTGATGGAAATTTGCATAGCTAGCGGTTTGAAATAAGCGTAATAATTTAATAGCATCATTGTAAGGGGTAATGGAATTTAATTGTAAATTTTAATATAATTTCAACTAATGACTTACATTACCCAAACCCCCCACCCCACCCCCCTCTCAGGGATGCCCCTTGATGACTTAGGATTAAATTAAATACTGCTTAAAAACCCAAATCAAAATGAATAAAAAAAGAATTTAAAAAATTGCTTTGATTCAGGTTAATATTCTGCGTGAATCACATCATATACAATTAAACACCTGGACTGCATATTGATTAACATATTGTGGAGTAAATGTAGTTCTCCACTGTACTACTTCATCTTTACCCTGCAACATCTTAAAAACAGTGACCTGCGACCTTTCACTCAATTTACATAAACGCTTACATTTTTATTTCCGCCAAACTTCTTCAGCACCACATCCCATCAGTGCATAGTTTTTTTTTATACACCCTCTTGCTCATGCTCTTCTCTAACCCTGTGTTTCTTTCTTTAGATTTATTTCCTCCCTCTAACAAGGTCCGACTTGAATTGGGGCTCGGAAGACGTGCAGGACGTAAATCCCAAAGGATTCATGGAACCCCAGGGGTGTTTTAGTTTCAGTCGTATGCTTCTGAGGACAAACAGAACATGATGGTGAGGTTTTTAAGCTGCCATCAGTCACTGCATTTGCTGCGTGGTTCTTTTTCAGGAATCCTACAGAACATGGGAGAACAGATACACATTTGAGAACAAAATACTTGTGAACTTTAGCTGGACACCTGAATTAGCCAGAAAAGGTGAGTAGAGGAAGATGCTTGTCAGTGCTAATCAGCCCTCCACAAAAAAAATAGCTAGGATACTTATCCTGCATCGATTACTTTTCTGGGAATTTTAAGTTGCACCGTTGGAGTTATAAAAAATACTTCTTGTATGTTTTACATACGCAATAAACTAGCTGGATACTGTCATGCGTGATGTAGATCTACCTCAGGGTTTCTCTTAGTCGTAAATTATGAGTTTTGCTCTATAGTTAAATGCAGCATTAGCATCTGTCCACTGGCTACACAATGCTTAAGGTTCAATAAAGGGATTAAAGTTGGGACAGAACTGTAAGTAAAGGAACAATGTTACTGTATGGTGGCTGAGGTCCGATCCCCCCAACTGCATCTAACCTGCCTGTGTGTAAAAGGAAAAGAGTCTGCATAATGCATGTGTGATCTCATATGCGACTTGAAGGATGGTGTGGAATAGTTGCAAACTGTTTTAAGTTGTTTTTTTTTTCTTCCGATGAGCGATGTGGATGCGTGTGAGGCTGGTTGGGTATTGCGTGCTGAGATGAGCGCAGAGTACTCATCTGCACCGGACCTTCCGTGACTTCCCTACTGGCCTCCTGCTGAGGTAGAGACGGCACTCTTCTTCTCACAAGCATTAAAATAAGATGAGTGTGGACCCTCATGGGGGTAAGTCGTACGACTGAGGGCCGCTCAGTCTAAAGTGCTGCACGCGCTCAAACTCACTCAGATCACACATGCGGCAAAGTTTGAGTGAGTACCTGGGCTTGAACAGTCAGGAACTCAAACAAAATAGTGTGTGTGTGTGTGTGTGTGTGTGTGAGAGAGAGAGAGAGAGAGAGAGATATGGACCACATACTGGGCAGAATATATATTTTTCTAGACACAGACAGACTGGTAGATACATAGACAGAAAGGCAGATTAACAGACAGGTAATTACAATATTAGATACATACATGCATTCATTTATAACCCACACTTGATCAGAGCCCTGGAGTGTGTGTGAGTCCTGGTATGTTTGTTTGCATGTGTGTGTGTGTGTGTGAATTCTGGGGTGTGTGTGTGAGAGTCCTGTGGTGTGTCTGTGTGTAAGCCCTGTGGTGTGAGCGTAAGCTCTGGAGTGCGTGCGAGTCCTGTGGTGTGTGTGTAAGCTCCGCCCCCTGCCTGCGTCTCGTCTGATGTTGGCGTGTGACATTTTAAAGGTGTTGTGAGATTCTTCCTGCACATTCATTATCAGTGACAGGACGTCTCTCCCTGCAGCTATTTGGGGACAGACCGCTTTTATTCTGTCAGACAAACAGCTGAAAGCCTGCACAGTGCGTGCGTGCGTGTGTGTGTGTGTGTGTATGTGTGTGTATGTGAGTGTGAGACAGGGAGAGAAAGAGAGAGACTTGCAGATGAGTGAGAGACTCCAACTCAAGAGAATCTCAATAGTATCCTAAGTTCTTCAGGATCCATCCTGCTATCAAATGATTTAAACATGGGTTCAGGGTTTCAGTGTTTCAGGGTCATGTCCGGCAATCTCCCTTCAGATACACATCACCACGTTCGCTACATCTCTCTAACTGAAAAACTGTTTACTTAAACAAAACCAACTATTATAAAGTTTTTTAAAAGGTATGTACATTTTTTACTTGATTTTTTTTTATTTTACCCCAAACTTGAACTCCAAGAATATAGATCTCTCTCTCTCTCTCTCTCTCACACACACACACACACACACACACACGGCAACAGTTTCCCGGCTCAGACTGAAGGTGAAGGTTTGTCTGGTAGACGATCTGTTCACACTAAAATAGTCCCAGTGACATTCAACACACAGCTCCCTCACAGAGTAGCTCTAACACACACATCATTCAATAGACAGTATTTCAGGTCACTCATGGAAATATTACATTTGGGTGGAGAAATTATAATGCACAGCATATGGAAAATGAGATGAAAATAATTTCTTTGTGGGTAAAAACTTACTATGGAAAAATTAAACAAAAAAATAAATATTTATGTAAAATATGTATACTACATGTTTTACATTTACACTACAGGTGTATAAAAATAAAGGATTCCTGAGAAAAAAAATAACCACATCACTGTTTATTAAATGAATATTTTCATGTATACTTTTACATATGGTGCATTTGGTATTTTTACCTTAGAATAATTAGGGTAAATTCGTCTCAAATATAATTTCTGTTTAAGTCTAAATCTATTTTAGTTCAGATTTATTTAATTGTATTTGTATTTTATTTGTACAAATGTTTTTATCATGATAGTCATGAAAAGAATTACAGTTAAACCTTGGTTTGCGAGCATAATTCATCCCAAAGCGTGCTGGTATATTATATCACTGGCATATTCAATTCAATTCAATTCAATTTTATTTGTATAGCGCTTTTAGCAATTTTCATTGCCGCAAAGCAGCTTTACATAGTCAAAAGAATTATTTAAGTTTGTATGAAATGTGAATTTGTATAAATCAAAATGGTCAGTTTGTCTCTGGTGAGCAAGCCGAGGGCGACAGTGGCAAGGAAAAACTCCCTGAGATGGTAAGAGGAAGAAACCTTGAGAGGAACCAGACTCAACAGGGAACCCATCCTCATTTGGGTGAAACAGAAAGCAGTAAATGATCTGCATTTATACAGTGTGTTAGGTGGCAGGCAGTTCAGCTATAATAGCTGATGTTAATTGATATCAAAGTGAATTTCCCCAAAAGAAAGAATGGAAACTCTGATGATTTGTTCCACAACCCAAAAATATTCATATAAAATAATTAATACAAAATGTAAAGTAAAAATAAAAACAAATTAACCTGCACTTCAACTTTGCAATTAAATTCTGACAGAGCTCTCTTTCCTTTAGTGTGCTTTTGTTTGAAGCTGGTGTACGACGGGAGGAGGGGGAAGGGGGCTACTGTGTAGGACGACTTTCACACACACACACACTGCACAAACACACACGCACACTAACAGAAACACTGCTTTGTTGGGAAACTTCATTAACAAGGAATCTTTTTAATGACACCCACACGTGCACACACACTAACAGAATCATTGCTTTCTGACAGAGAGAGACTCCGGATCTTTAACAAGGAACCTCTCTAATGACTCTTGCTTTTGGAGTCACTCCTCTAAACAGATTTATCGTCAGCACTGCTACAGCCTGTTTAACTTTTTTCGTTCTGGAGGCCATTTTTGCAGTAAACGCGTACACACATGTTGACTAAACGAGTGACGCACGCACACTGAGACTGAGCATGGGAGATGATTACGCATAATTCCACGGCATGCAAGAGAGAAGAACCATTGGCTCAGTTGTGATCACGTTCAACAGAGAAAGCACATGCATACTACTTGTATATCAAGCCCTCTCCTGTTTATGAAATGTATTTAAAAAATATTGCTTGTCTTGCAAAACGCTCGTAGACCAAGCTCCTCACAATCCAAGGTTCCACTGTATATGAATATGCAAGGTTAAATAAGTCCAATAAAAAAATGTCATGTGAAAAAAGTTAGAATGCATTAAAGTTAACATAAAATTGGATTTAATTTTTTTTTAGTAAAGATAAATAATTTTTAAAAGTAATCACATAACAATACATGTTTTATCTAGGGGAAAAATACAAAACACATAAAAGACATTAAAGAAATTTACCTTACATCACCTTCATACTTTCAGGTCAAGATAATCATAATCATAAAAATAAAAATATCACTACTGTGAAGAGGTTTACACTGATGGAGCGCCGGAGATTATTTTTAGTCTCTTTTATGATCCTCAGTGCTCGCATCAGAGAGAGAGAGAGAGAGAGTGTGTGTGTGTGTGTGTGTGTGTGTGTGCACGAATGCACTATGATTGCTGCCAACCCTTTACAAGCCCTCATGAGTTTGTAATTGGCCAAGTACACTTTGATTAGGCAATAAAAATGTAAATCGCCCAGGAGGAATACACTAATCGACGATCAGGGTGCAGATCGGACTAATCCACTGTGACAGGGTGTTTTTTTTTTTTTCCTTTTATGGCAAATTGGATGCAGAAAAATTTTCTCACTAAAAACAGTGGAGGCCACTGACATTATTAATAATATGAAGAAAATGCCACATCTGAGACTAATTAAACACTTCATCGTTATGTTTATGAAATATTAAATGTTACTGAAGTAAAAAACATGCAGCTAAATAATTGTGATTAGCAAAAACGGAAATGCTGTTTTTTCTGGTAAGACTACACTTAACCAACAAGTCAAACCGGGACTTGTGATGAAATTTCTGGTGAATGAAGGTGTAAAAGCAATTGAACTTTTAGCGAGTGGGGCACCTAAACAATGGATTTTTTTTTTTTATTTAAAAAAGCTATTTGCGCAAAATAAACCTACATTAATGCTTATTCCAAAGACAGCCGTTTATCAGTTTTGACATTAACATAACACCACAACATACTGTAAACACAATGACATAAAATTGTTATAATCCCTTGAAGATTGACATTGTAATTTAGTACAGCCTATGCCTAGTGTTAGCTTGTGACATTATTATACTATTACTTCTACTACTACTGCTAGAAATATATAAAGCTACAAAGACACATTAAGTCAGCTTATGGCCCGTCATAACAAAACAGGTTTGAGTTCTGCCTTACATCATACCTGTATCTTACATTCACAATTATGACAGATTGTATTCAACATCTGGAAAGGTAGGTGGAAAAACAGCTCCTTAGCACTATTTCACTTAATTTAGTTTCAGTGCATTACATCAACTCACTCCAGACCGAGATGTCGGTTTGGTGTATCTATGGCCTGTGGTGTAGAAAATAATATATGAGGTGTGTATGTTTAAAGACAAGAAACAAAAGAAGTAACTCCAAGCAATAAATGAACAAAGAATATATATAAACAGTATATGTGCTAGTTCTTAATATAAATAAGATATAAGATTTGAGATAATTTGTGACAAAACACATCAATAAAGCGCTCATTTCCCAGAGAAACACATGCAGACTGATGGTAGGGCCAAATGGAATGCCAAAGCCTAAGCGTTATCCTTATTCTTGCATTCAAGATCTAACCTCCAAGTGAACCCACGGTGGAGCACAGGCATGATAGCTTCTATACCAAGCTTCTGTTTTCTTTCTCGGCTTGTTCAGAGTGAACAGGAAAACTGCAGTCCTTTAATGGGAGAGATAAAAGGAGACAATGGTAACAAAACACATAATCCTCATAGGAAAAGTATGTGAACTCTTAGTGCAACCCTTTTTTGTTTGCTTCTCTGTGGCATTTCTTTCCTCATCTTGCTCTTATTGTATTTTAGAGCAAGTTTAGAAGGGACGAGAGAAAGGTTTTGATGGTGCACTCTTTAACAGAGTTGCATTAAAGATTATCATGAAACATCTTAAGCAAAGTCAGAAACATGTTCATGTTTTTAAATAAATAATAATCCTTTTAATCCACTTTACCTTTATTAGCCAGCTTACTATTTATGCATAATAGGGTTTTTTGCATTGCTCTATATGAACCCAAAGAACCTTATGATATTTTTTTTCCCTTTTCTAAAAACCAAACGAAGAAGTGGAAGCTCTAAAACATGACCCTTAATCTTATCTACACAGAGCCAATCTGGCTACAGGCTTTCAATCTAACCACACCTGAATTCACTTGTTTAATCAGTTCACCGTATTCTCCAATCAACTCTCAAGTGTCCCTTCAATTTGGATGTAACGAAAGTCTGAAGCCACCCGGCACTTTGCAGATAAGATTAAAGACCCCTGCTCTAACATATCACAAATCTTTTAAATAATGGGTGTCAGAGAAACCCTTTTGATCAATTATTGTATTTTACAGAAGAGTTTGTTCTAACCGAGTAATCTTTTTTTGCCCCCCCCCCCCCCAAAGTGGCCCTTGTGCACCTGCCAAGCGCCAAAACCTGCACCATGTTCACAGTGGTGTTAGGTGACCGTCCTTCAGCAGTCATGAAAGTCCATCTCCAGCCCCTTTGAACCAAGTTCTGGTGTACGAGCAGACAGGTAACAATCATAATGGCTCCCTTGTGCGTGGCCGACATGCCCACTAACCTGGGAATCGATTGAAAGCGCCCCTGCCTCTTCTCAGCATCCACCCCAGTTTCTAAGCTGCAGGTTAATCCCTTGAGAATCTGAAGGCAAATCAGAGGCCTCTATTGTTTTAACATGTTTAATGTTATTTCCTCTACCCTCTGAGAGAGGCTTAGGCTGTGCGTTGGGAGTATTGACTGATATCCGTTGTAAAAATAAGAAATATACTTTTGTTTCTTTAATATATTTTCAGTGAGTGCCCGTTTCCTGAACAGGGCTGGTCTTTGTTATGCAGTGCTTGTTTGATCTATTTGAGAAAGTCAAAGGTAGAACCGAGAAGCGAGTTCCCAGGCAGGAAAAGCCTGCAGCTTCACACCTGTGTTTGGAGAACACGCAAAGGCTGGGGTCAAAGTTGACTTTTCTAACAAACTGAGTCATTTTCTTGATGCAGCAGTGATATCATTGTAGGAAGCTTGTAGTGTTCATGGTCTAACGTGCATATTATGCAAAACAAACCATGTTAAAATGACCTACACGTAAACATATAAACAATTGCAATCTAAACAGCTCTATCACAAATTAGCAATATAAACACTGATAAACTTTTTCCTGAGTTATTCAGATCGTCCTCTGTTTTGTCACTCATGCTCAGCACCAGCTTTGTAACAAGGACACTTGAAACGCAATCCTTCCTCATTTCCATCCACTTTGTCTGGTTTAGATGAAGGTTTTCATCACTTTTGATTATGTTATCAGATCTAATCATGCAATATGATTCATAAAATCAGGACAGGGGTAGCTCAGTGGTTAAGGCATTGGACTACGGTTTGAAAGATCCCAGGTTCAAACCCCACAACCACCAAGAGCAAGGCCCTTAACCCTCAACTGCTTAGATGTATAATAAGATTAAAAAAAAAGTTGCTCTGGATAAGAGCGTCTCCCAAAAGTAAATGTAAAATAAAAAAATCTCACCAGATTTCACTAATTTTATGCTGAATGGTTAAAAAAAACTTGTGTGTTATGTTTTTCGCAGGTTCTAGGGGTTCTATTTAAACAGTCCCCTTAGTCAGTGGAACCCTACTCTCATCTATTAATTGTGATAAGGATGCTGTCTTGACCTCCCATTGGCAACCGAGGATGGCAGCGCTGTCGGCTCACCAGGCTCCTGTCACTGTTATAAATAGCCTCAATCAATGCCTCAGCTGGCTTTAGCAAGCTCACTAATTGCTTTAAGAGCCCAACTATCACCTCTGAAAAACTTTCCCTGAAAGCTGTGTGTGTGTGTGTGAGTGTGTGTGTGTGTGTGTGTGTGTGTGTGTGTGTGTGTGTGTGTGAGAGAGAGAGAGAGAAAGAGAGTGTAATGGGTTAAGATAACTTGTTTTACAGGCATTCCGCAACATTAACAGTAACTTCTATAAACAGAAGTTTATTAAAGTAATTGACAAATTGCTATGGTACAAGGGCAATAAAACACTTCAGTAGGTTCTGGGAAAATAATCAACACTAAGCTGGAGTGATGTAGAGTTACTGATAACACATACTGGGTGATATGTTCCTTTTATACTGCAGCAATTTGCTAATCATTTGCACTTTTTAATTGATAACAAATAAAGTATTTAATTTATGTACAGTTATGTTTAATGTTGTGCAGTTAAATCAGCAATAAGCAGATATCTCTATTTTTCCCTAAATAAAGAACCAGTGTGTATTAATTCCTAAAAAGCATTTGACTTTAGCTCTAATAGTTACAAATATGAAAAAAACTGAAACGTTTACTGTATTACATTCAGTCAAGCATATTCGACTGAGCACATTAATATACATTAATGTATACATACATTAATACAATGTCACTGCTGTTGAAAATTAATCAGCCTCAATGATTTTAAATTAACCCCTGATTTCCCTGATGTAAAATCCATAAAAGCATTAGGGCCTGAAGAAGAGAATTTACACGACCTTAGACAAAAAGATCAAAAAGACTTCTAAAGGCCCTGTCACGAAGCGGAGCAGAAACGAGGTGAATCCAAGTGCAGATGAGTGTGCTATTACAACGTTAGACAAGAGCAAGGTAGGAATGCGGAAGCGGAGGTCAATACCGGGAGATCAGTCAACGTAGCGTCTTAATGGGCTCGAGGCGAGACGGCGTAGCTGGGATATGAAATGTGGGGTTTATTCTTCGCATGGTTGAGGAGAGCAAGAGTTTGACAGCGCAGGGATTGACGACCTTGGTAATCGTGAATAGGCCAACATATCAGGGGGAGAGTTTACGGGAGATGGTCTTTAGTGGAATATCTCTGATGGCGAGCATGACTCTCTGATGTTTCTTGTAGGCCTTGCTGGATCACGTCCTTCTAGTAGTAACGTCCTTCTAGCTTGTAGCCAGGTCTTCTTGCATCATCGCATGAAGTGCTGCGCTGATGAAACGTTAACTTCTTTTTCCAAGGAAGGGAACAGAGGTGGTAGGTAGCCCAAGCAGCACTGGAACGGGGACAGGCCAGTGATGGATGAGATTTGGGAGTTGTGTGCATATTCCACCCAAGGCAGGAACCTGCTCCAGAAAGTGACGTCCCGGGAGGTCATGCATCTAAGGGCAACCTCGAGAGCCTGGTTCTTCCTTTCAGTTTGTCCATTCCAGGACCTGGAAGCGCAGAGTGAGTGGGATGAATAGATGATTAGGGGGTCCATTACTGGGGCCTGGTTCGTGGGACAAGGTCTGGTTCACCCTAGTTTATATATCTAGCTCAGCCACTGCAAGCAAGCAGGGCGAAGGGAGGATGGTGTTACTGGTGGTGGAGTTTTGGGTGGGGGTGAACTGTCTGGAGAGAGTATCTGGTTTAGTATTCCTAGATCCTGGACGGTAGGAAAGGATAAAATTGAACCTGGCGAAAAATAGTGACCAACAGGCCTGGCGGGAGTTTAACCTCTTGGCGCCTCGCAGGTACTCAAGGTTTGTGTGGTCGGTCCAGACCAGGAATGGAACCTCCGTTCCCTCAAGCCAGTGTCTCCACTCCTCCAGGGCTAGCTTAATAGCCAGGAGCTTGCGATCTCCGATGCCATAGTTTCTTTCAGTGGGAGATAATCAGTGGGAGAAGTAGGAGCATGGGTGCAGTTTGTTGTCATGGGCGGACCTCTGAGAGAGAATGCCTCCTATTCCCGTGCTGGAGGCGTCGACCTCCACAATGAACTGGGTCCGAGATGGTGAGGATAGGAGCGGTGAAGGCCCCCTTAGATTCCTGGTTCCAACAAATGCGGACCTTGGGAGAGGTTAGGGCTGTTAGGGGGCAGCGATAGAACTGTAGCCTCAAATGAAACAGTGATAGAAATTGGAGAAACCCAGGAACCTCTGGAGTTCATGTCGTGAGGTGGGCATGGGCCAGTTCATGACGGCTTGAAGCTTGGTGGGTTCCATCTGGATTCCTGAAGGCCTGATGCCAAATCCAAGGAATGTGGTGGATGTGCTGTGGAATTCACACTTTTCTGGTTTTACAAATAATTTATTCTCTAGGAGCCTCTGTAGCACCTGCCGAACGTGATTTTGATGCTTCTACAGGTCCTGAGAAAAGATCAGGATGTCATCCAGGTAGACAAACACTAAAGAATTGAGAAGTTCTCTGAGTACATCGTTAATGAGTGCCTGGAAGACTGCGGGGGCATTAGTGAGGCCAAACAGAACCACAAGTCATTCATAGTGCCCTGTAGGGGTGTTGAAGGCCGTTTTCCACTCGTCACCTTCTCAAATGTGGACAAGATGGTAAGCATTGCCTAGGTCGAGCTTGGTGAAGGTAGTGGGTTCCCATCGATGGCCTGAACCTTAAGATGGGTCTGGAATTCTATGGTGTAATCATAGGCTGAGCACGAGCCTTGGTGAAGCTTTAACAGCTTGTGACCTGCCTCCCTTCCATGAAATGAGCGATCAAACACCCTCTTCATCTCTTTAGCGAAGTCCTCGTAGTTAGAGCAACAGGGGTCATTAGAGTCCCAGAGAGCAGTACTCCATTCTCGAGCCCGTCCTGATAGGAGCGTTATCACATATGCCACCTTGGAGCCTTCAGTGGAGAATGTGGAGGATTGGAGCTCGAATATCAGTGTGCACTGAGACTGAAATGAGCGACAGGTGCCAGGGTCACCATGTTGCGTTGGAGAGAGCTGGAGCCGTTGGAGCTGGGTCGTGACGTCAGCAAGGTGGTCTGGTAGTGAGCTCCAGTCGACATCTGCTGGATTCATATCGCTGGCTGGATTATTCTGTCACGAAGCGGAGCAGAAACGAGGTGAATCCAAGTGCAGATGAGTGTGCTATTATGACGTTAGACGAAAGCGAGGTAGGAATGCGGAAGCGGAGGTCAATACCGGGAGATCAGTCAACATAGCGTCTATGCCAAATCGTAAAACGAGAGCCGTAGTCAAAAAAGGAAGCGTTAGGTCAAAACCGGGAGATCAAAGAGCGAGGCAAACAAAACCGAGACGAGAAACCAAAAGCGAAAACAAAAACAAAGCAAGCTTGGCAACGTGAAATCAGAAGAGAAAACAAACGCGAGAAAATCGAGGCACGAAACACACAAGATAATCCAGCGATTAAAGCAGCGCGCAGAGTAATGGAGTAATTAGCGGACGATAGGAAACAGGTGCACAGGAGAGGCGGAAACCTGGCCGTAGAAAAAAAGTGTACGAGACAGGTAAGAAAAACAAAGGCGCGTGTTGACGGTGACAGCGTGGGAAAAAGTGCAGACCGGGCGTGAATCATGACAAGCTCAGGAATGTCAGTTGTATCAAATCAAAAGTTTACAATTATTTCAGAACTCCAGAGTGATAATATAACTTTTTACTTGTTCACTAACAACTGTAAATATGGCGGCATGGTGGCTTAATGATTAGCACTATCGCCTTGCACCTCTGGGGTTTGGAGTGTATGGAGTTTGTGTGTTCTGCCCGTGCTTGGTGGGTTTCCCCGGGTATTTCGGTTTTCTCCCACAGTCTAATGACATGCGTATTATGCTAATTGTTTTTTCCAAATTGTTCATAGTGAGTGAATGAGTGTGTAAGTGTGTGTGCCCTGTGATGGATTGGCACCCTAACCAGAGTGTTCTTTTCCCCATGCCCTGTGACTATAGGGTATAGATCATAAATGAGTAATTAAATACAGGATTAGATTAGTCGTAAAATTAAACATGTTATAGTATTCAATAAATGTGACTCACTCTTTGCCTACTGATAAGTATTTGACGATATTATCAAAAGTAATGACTAGTAATACTAGTAATCTGATTTGTTTTACACCTGCTATGATTTGATCTGGAAACTTTGAATTGGTTACTTCGTTTATTTATCAACCAGTACTTCTTAACTCGAAGCATTTTTTTACTGTCTTTATTTTATCTAAGCAATAGTACTAAATTAATTAATTTCTCTTACTCTTTTTATTGTTATTGTAAATATTCACACGAGACTCCTACCCATGAGTCAATGGTTATTCACTTGTTTTCCTAAAGTGAATTACATGATCTTGGTTAGGTCAACAATATACTGGTAAATTGGTAGGAGGAGGCTTGTCATTTCCAAGCTTTAGAAATTGTTGCATATCCATGATGTCACACTTTAACTGATCCACTGGCTGACAAAAAAGTTGATGTGTTCAGTCACAGTAGACAGTTGAGGTACTGGAAATGCAGAATAAGCAGTGCAATATAGCAGTGCAATACAACTGTGCTACAGTTTGATCTGGAAAAACAGTATGAATAACCCAAGATGTTGAGAGGCTGTTCTAGGAATAACTTTAGCACATGTTAAATCTGTATTAATGCTAGTCAAAGGAGAGTAAATGCTAGTAAGAGGTGGGTAAATGGTAGTACTGTAAGAGGAGAGGAAACGCTAGTCAGAGGTGGGCAAATTCTAATCTGAGGAGAATAAACGCTAGGTAGAGGAGAGTAAATGCTAGTCAGAGGTGGGTAAATGGTAGTACTGTAAGAGGAGAGGAAATGCTAGTCAGAGGTGGGTAAAGGCTAATCAGAGAAAAATAAGCTCTAGTCAGAGGTGCGTAAATGCTAATCAACGGTGCCCAATTCAGTGATGGATGAAATGCTGTTATCAAGTGAAAGTAAAAATACTTTAAATACAGTAAAATTTTACTGCAGTAAATGCAGAAGCCCTCCGGTTAAATTTCCACTTGAGTAAAAGCACAAAAGTGCCTTCACTTAAGTACCAAATGTAGTTATCTTAAATTATTAGGCTCACTGTAGTCTTAAAGTCATAAGTTGTAAAAGTATCTCTCTCACTCTCTCAGCTACATTTGACATTTGATCTTAGTAAGGCCATGGGTTCTCATCAGTGCTGGGAGCTAAAGACATCTCTTCTTAGACCAGATACATGATTGGACGTGTCAGAGTGGGAAGACAAATGATGTGCCATCAGTGAGGTATAATAATGTGAAGGTGGTAATATTGATGCTTTTATATAAGGTTTAGAACAAAAAATTATGTGTGTGATTGAATATGCCACATTTGGGTTATGAAATGAGTAACAATTAATATGTAATATTTTTAATATAGATACATTATAATAATGTATAACAAGTACATACAGTATCTGTATACAGTGGTGTGAAAAACTATTTGCCCCCTTCCTGATTTCTTATTCTTTTGCATGTTTGTCACACTTAAATGTTTCTGCTCATCAAAAAAATAATTAAACACAAAATGCCGTTTTTAAATGATTGTTTTTTATTATTTAGGGAGAAAAAAATCCAAACCTACATGGCCCTGTGTGAAAAAGTGATTGCCCCCCTTGTTAAAAAATAACTTAACTGTGGTTTATCACACCTGAGTTCAATTTCTGTAGTCACCCCCAGGCCTGATTACTGCCACACCTGTTTCAATCAAGAAATCACTTAAATAGGAGCTACCTGACACAGAGAAGTAGACCAAAAGCACCTCAAAAGCTAGACATCATGCCAAGATCCAAAGAAATTCAGGAACAAATGAGAACAAAAGTAATTGAGATCTATCAGTCTGGTAAATGTTATAAAGCCATTTCTAAAGCTTTCGGACTCCAGCAAACCACAGTGAGAGCCATTATCCACAAATGGCAAAAACATGAAACAGTGGTGAACCTTCCCAGGAGTGGCCGGCCGACCAAAATTACCCCAAGAGCGCAAAGACAACTCATCCGACGAGACAAAAGTTGAACTTTTTGGAAGGTGCGTGTCTCGTTACATCTGGCGTAAAAGTAACACAGCATTTCAGAAAAAGAACATCATACCAACAGTAAAATATGGTGGTGGTAGTGTGATAGTCTGGGGTTGTTTTGCTGCTTTAGGACCTGGAAGGCTTGCTATGATAGATGGAACCATGAATTCTAATGTCTATCAAAAAATCCTGAAAGAGAATGTCCGGCCATCTGTTCGTCAACTCAAGCTAAAGCGATCTTGTGTGCTGCAGCAGGACAATGACCCAAAACACACCAGCAAATCCACCTCTGAATGGCTGAAGAAAAACAAAATGAAGACTTTGGAGTGGCCTAGTCAAAGTCCTGACCAGAATCCTATTGAGATGTTGTGGCATGACCTTAAAAAGGCGGTTCATGCTAGAAAACCCTCAAATAAAGCTGAATTACAACAATTCTGCAAAGATGAGTGGGCCAAAATTACTCCAGAGCGCTGTAAAAGACTCGTTGCAAGTTATCGCAAACGCTTGATTGCAGTTATTGCTGCTAAGGGTGGCCCAACCAGTTATTAGGTTCAGGGGGCAATTACTTTTTCACACAGGGCCATGTAGGTTTGGATTTTTTTCTCCCTAAATAATAAAAACCATCATTTAAAAACTGCATTTTGTGTTTACTTGTGTTATCTTTGACTAATAGTTAAATTTGTTTGATGATCAGAAACATTTTGTGTGACAAACATGCAAAAGAATAAGAAATCAGGAAAGGGGCAAATAGTTTTTCACACCACTGTATCTGTATTCAGATATGTACTAGATAAAAGTTGCTGATATTGTTGATACTCAAAATAATAATTACGTAATCTAACAAGTATCTATCTAAAAATAGAGCATCTGACAAAAAAAAAAGAAAGAAAGATCGACCCATTTGTATGGAGAAACACTGCACTGTACATAAAGCTCCAGAATAAATAAAGAACATAAAAAGATAGCAAAGCAGAAAGAAGTATCAAAGCAAAGGAAGCAGACATGTTAATTAGTACATTGAAGCCGGGTAGGTCATGTGATCCAGGACTAACAGGGTATCACATGTGCATGTCTCTTGCTTCTAAAATTACTTAGTCAAATATATTACCACATTATCACCTCCTTTCACTCAACAACGATTACACTTATTCATTCCAGCTGGTATTTTTAATTTCTTTCATGAGGAGGAAGATAAATAAAGATGCAACATTGCCGGAGGAAATGGTTGTAAGTTTCCATCTGGATGAGACGAGCAAAATTTCTGGCCAGCTGGAACACGCTGGCACAGTGAGTGAGTCAGTGTTAGTCAGTGTTACCTAACCGAAAATTGATTACACACAGCTCATCATGTGTTCTTGATAGCTGACTTCGTTCCTCACCCACAGCCCGGACGCAAAAATCGAAACCTTCTCACTTCTTCTGCTTTTTTTTAGGAACTCCTCCAGGGTCGCTGCAGTCCAAACACGTGGCCATCTGTCTGTCTGTCTGTCTGTCTCGGCTTTCCCGGGGACAACTTACAAGCTGAGGAAAGTTCTTTCAAACCCGGAGACGTCATATTTATCTTGAAGAGTTATAGGCATAACAGGAGGGAAGTTTATTATTTGATGCAGCGAGTGCCAGAGAGCAGAGAGATGTAAGAATGGGGCAAAAACGCTGCAATAAAAATGATGTATGGGACGTCGTTCCGAGAGCGGCACAATACATCACTTTCAAGGCATGTTCCTCAAAGCCCTGCTTTAATGAACTACACACTGGAGTCATATTCTACTGTAATGGATTTAGGGATGAGGTAAAAACTACCTTGTCTTCACAAATATGAAAAAGTAAAGCTTCTTACATCACTCAAGACTGACCTCTAAATTGGTGTGAAAAATGATAATACAAAAAAAAAACTGTATATTGCAAATAGTGGTTTCTGATACCAACACTAATATATTAGTAATATGCCTATTTTACAAAATGTTACTGGTAAATACAATGAACCATGAGATTGAAGAGATCCTATATCTAGTTTGTAATAAACTAATGTGCAACAATAAAGCTCCAAAGTTTTTAAAGTTAAATATATTACAGTGAAAAAGTCTTGACCTGCCTCATTTTGCATCCGAAAATCCAGTCTCTTGTCTCATTATTTTCAGTCCAGTCCCGGACATAAAAAAGATCTAATTTAGATGCTTCACGTGTAAAAAAAAAAAAAAATCTAATTTAAGGCATGAACCAGTGAGAAACAGGTGCAGATGATGACAGTTGATCAGGCCTGTGATTAGTATACTGCTGATGCTAAGTGCTGAGTTGTTGGAACAGACATGAGGGGAAATGCGGTTGCTGCTATGGTTGATACATAAACAATCAATTTTTTTATTGTATCTTTAGGCAATTTGCAGCCTGTCACAGAAAAACATTTGTTTCAATTTGTGTCATTTAATCTACATATTAATGCTTAATTTTTATAGGAATTAGAATTATAGAAATGGGGGAATTATGAAATTAATTTTCTCATTTTATATTTAAAATCCGCCTACTATTTAAAAAAAAATAAGATTCAGTAATTCATCAAGTCATTTACAGCAGAGTAAAACAGTTTTTTTGTATTTCTTAGTTAAGAAACTGGGGTCAAGGTGCAATGGATATTATCATCCTGAGCATTTTAAAATGACTTCCAAGTGGCTTAAAACTGTGTCCTTCTGTAAAGTAATCGCTTCTATTTGATCAACTGATATTAGCAAAAAAAAAAAACAGGAAGCACATTCCAGACGCCGATCCTTCAGCTGCCACACAGATCTGTCAATGGAGACAAAGCTGAAGCCTTCCATTTGCAAGGCGTCACAGCATTCCCAAACTGATTTGTGTGTCCGTCACGTCGCTTTATTCATGTTGCTTGCACCAGGAATTTAAGAAAACTATCAAGTGTAGACATTAAATACATAAAAATTGTGTTGTTTGTGCCGTGGTATGGAGAGCCGCACCACAAGATGTTTTAAATGATCATAAGAGCCCTGACGCAGGGCTTTAGAGGGAGTCAATGTAAAAGGAGTTGTTTGAGTTTGAGTTGTTGAGGGCTTAGCATACGCACCGGAAGACTTTTCCGTTTGGAGATGGCAGGGGATTATTAAGAAACTTAAAGGAAACTAAAGAAAACTGATAACACAAAATAACCAGAGAAACTAAAACAAAAAACTAAAGATTCTCTTGGGGCATTCGCCCTTACCGAGGATTTATTTCACAGAGAGGGAGAGTTTGTGACGCGTGCCGCTATCCTTCACTTTCTCTCTCTCTTTCTCGCCTGCATCTTAGACAGACAGAGGCTTGGGCTTTGCCTCTGTTTCTCAACAGCGCGCGCATCTATCTGTCTGTCTTTCTTTTATTTTCTTTCTATCTTTCTTTCTTTCTTTCTTGGTCTTTGGCAACCGCATGTATAAATTGCCGCGCCTTTGCCATTTAACAGTTCATGCGCGGCTCTGCCCCTCACGATGTTACGATTTGTGTTTTTTTGGTTTGTTTACTTTTCTTTAACTCCCTATATGTCAGGCACATTCACTATCAAGGAACCATGTAAATGCAGCTTCATAATGTTTTCCCCAGTATGTGATACAGTAGAGTGTTATGGAAAAAACATTAATGAAATATATATTATGAATTTATAGTATGTTACTTGGCTACCCGGTGGCATATAGTAGTTTTTAGTACTGTTGCCTTGCACCTCAGGTTTTGGTTTTGGTTTCCATCTCGGGTCTGTGTGCATACTGTAGAGTTTATTCTCCCTGTGCTTGGTGGGTTTCCTCTGGGTGCTCCGGTTTCCTCCCACAGTCCAAAAACATGCAGATCAGTCTAAATGGTGTTCCAAATTGCCAGTAGTTTGTAAAAGAGTATGTGTGTTCCTCTGTGTGTGCCCTGCAATGGGTGTACCCCACCTCTTGCCCTTAGTCTCCTGGGATAAGCAGCAGGCCCCCTGCAACCCTGTATACAGGGTAAAGTGGTCTGGATTATAAGTGAGTGAATGATTAAGTTACTTGAAAAATGCCTCCTGGCAGTGTGATTAAATGATGTATACTTACAGTGGGAAGTATTTATGACAGTAGACGACTGTAAAGAAAATTTAAAAATTTAAAAATTACAGTGAATTACTGGTATTACTATTATTTAAAGACTTTTTCTGTAAAATTACATTAACTTTCTGGCAACATTTCTGGCACTTTCTGTTGTCACTAAAAATCCTCACACTTGGCTACAACATTTTGTGAACACAGTAAGTACTTGTACGTGTACTAAAGATGTCTCCAAAGCAACAGCAGAAAGAACTTAATAAGGCTGTATTAACCACAGTGTTGACCATGCAGTTAACAGCGCAATTAACACTTCATTGACATTCTACAAGTACATTACGGAAACAAAAAGCACTGCTCATGTCACATTGTTTATACTAACCCAGCGGACGCAGTGACAACATTGTCAACAATTAAGCATGTGATAAGCACCTGGCAAGAGAATTTTGCAATCTGATTGGATGCTGCAATAACATAGTTTGATATCATCAAACCTGGTAAGCATGTGATTTTGTGTGTGATTGGAAATTAGTGACACCATAATAGACGCATTGAGAAACTGACAGGGATGTGGCTATAAAGTACAGTAAAACCTTGGATTGTGAGTAACTTATTTGGATCTGTGTGCATCACTCATATAGTCAACATTTTTACCTAAATAAATAAGTTTTTATTAATTATATTAGTTTTCATTATCACTAATGTAATCAAAGGTTTACACTCATTTCTTTACTTTCTCATAAACGTAATAACAAAACATATAAAAAAAACATAAAATTATCGTCTCACCTCTATAACGCTGACGCTGTCAACTCCTTCTATAAATGTTACATAAACATGTTGGTCAAGAAAACATTACTTTACTTTACTTTACTTTACTTTACTTTGTACACTGCATGCATGATAGCGTCTGTATGGAGCCCACATGACCAAGTCACATGTCTCAGCCCTTTTTCCTGTCTCACCTAATTACTGTTTGCTGTTCAACCTTTGTTAAACAGCAAACATGTTCTGTTTGTCTCAGTGTCAAGTGTTTGTTGTTTATTCTCACGTGTGCCATGCTATCTCTACAGTCAGTTCTTGTCTCATGTTCACATCTTACATGTATAGATTGTGTCTTTTCAACATCCATTGTTGACACGAATTCTGTTTTGTATGCCTATATATGGTATTAAGAGTAATTAAAGTAACAATAAAAAAAACACTAAATGAGATGTGCTTGTAGAATAGAAACAGTATATAGATAAATGAGTGTCTTGGAAAGACGCTTTAGTACCATGACACATTCTTTCTGAAGTGCACTTAAAAAGGCCAAGCATCAATCAGACTCCTAAGTGGCAATCTTTCACTGGTTTTCATATTCATCAGCCCACTCGCCTTGTATGAAATTGAATAAGCGTGTAGGGATAACCTGCCCTAATTGCTCTGAATTAGCATGGAACTGGAGTTTAGACGCAGTGGGAATATCTACGAAGACGTCTCACACGGTGTCACTCTATCCCTGCGGGCGCTGTTATTTATTTATTTTCCATTTTATTTCTTCTTTTTTTTTGACGTGACAGATTCTTAAGTGTCATAAATGCAAAAAGGCAAGATGACGAGATGATGAGATGATGGCTCTCTGGAGCAGATGCATGGCTTGACATTTAAATGGTAGACGTGGTGACAGAGGTCGTGGGTTTTACTGACAATGACATCACATGACCTCCTACCCCTTTCTGTAACCAATCGCCTGTCATTTAGATCAGACACTGCAGTGTCTGTCTACTCTTTCTTTTCTAGCATCTTTCAGAGCTTAGCTTTTAAAACATCACATAGGAAAAATTTAGGAGGAAAAGATTTCACATTATAGGGTAGCAAATGTGTCTTGTTTGTTTGTTTTTGTTTGTTAAATGTCATTTTAGATTCTTTTTTGCCTGATTTAGATTGCACATTTTATAGTGTTATCAGTTTTTTTATCTTTAAAACATCATGCAACAGCAGCAAGGCATCCCACAAGGTTTGGGTCTAGGCTGTATTTAGTTTTTATATTTTTTTGTTTCACCTGATTGAGCAGCAGAAAACTACACAAACTAAAGGACTATGTGAAAACTGCATTTTTGCTTTTTTGTAAGATCTTAAAGTAATTCATATATGCTAGTTTATTGTTTCCCAGGTAATGGTGCTTATACTGAACTGAAATTTTTTTTTATATATAGGAATAGCAAATTTAATGATGTAAAAATATACTGTGATGTTAAGACAAAGGTAAATTGTTTTAATGACATTTTCAAAATTCTTACCAGAATGATAGCCAACATCATAGGAATAATATTATTTTATAAAAGAAAATTGCTCTACAACAATTAGTATTT
Source organism: Clarias gariepinus (assembly GCF_024256425.1). Taxonomy (NCBI): domain Eukaryota; kingdom Metazoa; phylum Chordata; class Actinopteri; order Siluriformes; family Clariidae; genus Clarias; species Clarias gariepinus. The sequence continues at coordinate 5,721,588 of NC_071122.1, read as the reverse complement.
AATATGAAGTCCTTTATTCTTCAAACCCTGCTGGACCTGGCTGGATGTAGAGTCAGAAAGACATCTGTAGTGCTCTGGTGTCCCCATGTCACCCCATGTCATGACGGCTGCTTCCTTTTTCTTCATTGTTCAGCAGTTTGCTATCGTGTTTACTGTAGGTCTGCAGATGACACATTGTCACATAGTTTTCACTAGATTTTTAGTTAATTAACACAACTCTTCTTTAGCCAGATAGGCCCGAACTGATTAGTAACATCATCTGTTTTGTGCCTAGGGAGAACATGCTATATTTTGTCTTAATCCTTTTGTTCAATATAATAATTTACTAAAAATTACTGGTACAAACATACAAATGTAGTACTAATATTATTACTTGCCCACTCTCCCTCTCTATAACACTTATCCTGTAGAGGGCTGTGCTAGGGGACTTGGGGCATGAGGAAGGCTACACCCAGTCCATTGCACAGAGAAACTGGAGTACCCAGGGGAAACCTAGCAAGCATGGAGAGAACATGCAAACTCCGCACATGAATTTGAGCTGGGACTCAGACCTTTGACCCTATAGGTGCAAAGCCACAGTGCTAACATTATTATTATTATTATTATTATTATTATTATTATTAATGGTGGCTTAGCTGATGAGAGTGTCTTTTTGGCAAGGTATAGTAAGAAAGCATATATACAATATATTTGTCCTGTATAATGTTTTATTCTTCTCAAGCAAAGATTTTAATAACATTTTTAAAACACAGACAATAAAAATTTATCATCAAACAAAGTCTTAATTAATAAGTACTATACATATTGAATTCCCCACTAATGTACCTGTTTTTGCCTATGCATTACACACGGCTAATTTCAATTTGGCCCAGATTAATTCAGCATTCCGCGAGTGTAATGGCATTGTTTTATCTTTCGTCAGGCATAATGACAGTTTAATTGTGCGGATAAACAGGCAGAGCCGTGTGGAAGGCAGCACGGCACCAGGAGAACTATAAATATTTCGCTCTCCTTTGTTCCCCCCACTGGTCCCTGACTGACTGATTGCATTGCAGTCTTGTTTGACTAGAGAAAAATGTAATTAAGTGAATAGAAAGGGCAACACTAGTGCTGCTTAAACTGTTTATTTGTCAGGAGACATGGTATGAACTAGCAGAGCTTCTCTATCTGTCTTGTTTTTTTTGTGCTACTTCTTGACGTTTAACCTCCACCCAGGCTTCCTGTGAGTTGTGAAAACTATTTTAAATTAGAGGTTGTTCAAGAGAGCAGAGCAGTTCTGTGCCATTCTGTCTTAGAATTAAGGAAAAGAAGTTTAAAAAAGAAATAAAAGTATAATATAAGCCTGATTCGGACTGGATTAGCTTTTTATGTGGAGGAAGATCCAGTTTCTAGAGTCTTTCTCTGTTAAAGAGCCATGATTCCGTTTTACCGATTTACAGTAATTCTGTAATGATAAAAACATTTGTTAAAAGCATTTATTCAGAATTAACTCCGCAATATCCACAATATCTCACAATCATCATACTGTGTATAACCTGTACATCCCTAAAAAACATCCTGTCTGAATTGACGTATTAAAGTAAAGACTTCATTATAACACTTAAGGGGAAATAAGCTTACTAAAGTTTTTAACTTTAAACTCATAAGCTTATATCCACATTTTTCTTTTGCAGTAAACCAGGCATATGTCATGGTGGTCACCTTGATATCCACACAGTGTGATTGCTTGATGTTAAAGTAAAAAAAAAAAAAAAAAAAAAAGTTTACACAATGCTAATATGATTAATTATTTACAAGTAAGTATTAGGAATTAGAAATATTTCTATATTTGCTTTAAACATGAAATCCACTCCCCTAGCTATGCCTCTGCTACAGATGTCCTCTGGCTACCTCGCTGAGCAGACATCCTGCAGACTAATACCGTTCGATGATTTCTATACCCTGCAATTTCCCTACCTTCTTTTTTGTGCCCTGTAGTTGCACATTTTTAATAACATCGATGCCATATAAACCATTTACACCACTTTTGATTTCTACAGCTTATGTTCACTAATAGGATTCTGGGTAATAGGGGCATCCATCCAAAGCGTGGCTTTCTGCAGGCAGAGTCCACCTCCAGCTGCGCGTAAAGAAATGCTACGTGCTGAGATTGGAGTAGCTCTATAGAATCGCAGGGAGAGATCAATAGCGCGAGAAAGCTCTTGCTCTGATCCATACTCTCCTTGTGAAGGAAAAAAAAAACTTCAAGGTCACTTGAAAAAAGTGCACCAAGAAGTGTGCAAGTTGAATTTCTTAGTTTAAGGGATGAAACGGAGATAATAAATTGTGTACTCAAGACAGTTTATACAGTTTCATATACTGTTGTGACTTCAATGAATAAACCATAATAATTATTGCAAGCATACACATTTTAGAAAGTTATGCTACAGAAGATGTCAAATGTTTTAATGCATTTTTTTATGCTTGTGAGCGATCCGTTTGTCGTAAAAGTTTATCTTTATATAAACTTATTTATTATATAAATATTATCCTATATGTATAAGGAATATCAAATTACAAGACTTACTTGTAAAGAAATATAATAAACAATATGGTGGCATGATGAAGTATAATAATATAGGTTTTCTTCCAGGAACAAGCATTGTTTTTATTAATTGGTACGGAGCTTTTTGTCATGCTACACTGCTCCATTTTCCCACAGAGTTTGGTAGTTATTTTTTTTTTACAAATCAAGGCATTTTCCTCTGATTTAAGCACACAGCAAGTAAATTATATGCCTTTAAAACTAGAATTTGTTTTGGCTCATGCAAGGTTTTAAAACCATATACAGCTGTGAGCTTTTTGATGTATTATTTTGAACAGGAGACAATTAAATATTTTAAAATATAGTCACCCGAAATGTATAGGCTGTGTTTAAAATCTGCACGCAGACACAAATAAATTAACAGTACAAAGTATTTGTTCAAGGAAATGGCAATTAAAATTTGTTTATAGAAAATTAGTTTATGTCAAAAATTAGTTTATGTTATGTATATTTTTCGGTGCATTTTTCCTCTGTATTGCAGTCATCCACTGTTGTGTTTCGACTCAAACATCACTTCAACGTTTTTAAAATAAGCATATCCCAATTTCCAAAAAAATAAAATAAAATAAAATAAAGACAACTTTGTGTACATTTGGAAAATAAGTTGGAGTAAAATCCCCAAAATGACATATTTAGCCTTTTTTGCACTGAAAATATGTATTTTAGTATGTTATTTGTTTGCTTGCTTTTGACTGCTTGTGATGTTGCCTGATTACTTATATTAATTGAGATTACTTTAAAAATACAACCCCATTACCCAAATTCTTATCAGTTTTTTAATTAAAAAATATATTTAGTGTATTTACTAATTCTTTATTAAAATCACAACCTTATTGCTTATTTAAAGTCAAACTAAACCTTATCATCAAGAATAATTTTTAATCACTAAAATGCTGTCTGTTCTCCCATACAGCAAAGCATTACATTATAAATTCTGGAGCATTTTGTCAGATTGAAGCCGTTAAGATGCGTCTTTTCACTTCACAATCCATCATGCCACTGCTCTCAGCTGTCACATCATCATATGATCAAAGACGAGTGACTCGGTTCAGCTGGAAGTCATGCATGCAAATTAAATGGTATGCTTTGCAGCATGGGTTGCTCTCTTTCCCCCCTTCTTAAACTTTCCTCATTTCATCATTCTATTACAGCAGCAACTTTATCTCATCTCTCCCAGAACTCTGCATGAAGTCTTCTGGCTTTTTTTCTTAGCAAACTCATCTTTTGTGTTTTTGAGACTTACTCACAGTTGCAGCTGTTTGCTACTCTTACAGGTCATCCTGGTTTATTTCTGTTTTCATGGGTAATCTTAGACATGTCTGTGTCAATATTATAGATTTTTTTTTATTATTGTTGGGTTTTTTTTAACAGAAAGAAGCCTTCAGTTCTTCTAGCTTTTCTAGCATGTTCCTGCTTTAGTCTTTTGATTTATCCTGATTTTTTTCAGGCACATGACAGATTTGTGCCAGTGACATCTTCATCTTCCTTCTGCTGAGAGACAATGTCTACACACTTCAGATGCATAAGTAACATACCAATTGAACTTTTGAACATTATTTTTAGCATTTTTGTGCATCGCCACACACCTGGGCAACAGTAAACTAATTACTATATATATATATATATATATATATATATATATATATATATATATATATATATATATATATATATATATACTTTTTTTAAGTTTTCCAATATTCCAACATTACACCCCTTTATTGCAGAGGTGGCAGAAGTACACAAACTCAATACGTAAGGAAAAAAAAACATGGACGTAGCTAAAAATGTCAAGAGATGAAGTGAGTGGGATCTGATGCCCACGATGCCAGTCATTTCTGTAAACTTTAACTGCTTGGATTGGTGGTATTATTTTGTTCCTGTCCTTCCCATGTGGGGTGAAGCTCAGGTCACAGTATGCATATGTTTATGTTAGAAAATCAATGCACTTTTATGTGATCATCATCTGAAAAGTTACACATTTTTATTTAGGAAATAGTAAGGTAAAGTACAGGTTTCTCATTAAAAATGCAGTAAGTAGAATTATAAAGTGTCACATATGAGAAATACTCAAGAAAAGCACAAATACAAGGAAATAAATACACAAACTGAGTAGTTGTACTTAATTACTTGCCAGGTCTGCTCTATGGCTACAGGGAATTGCATCAACCCAGTTTCCTGAGGATCATAGACTAACACAAAGTGCTTCCTCTCAATCTGTATTTCTTTATTTGAAGTGGTACTGACTGATGAGGTTATCAATCATTTGAATGACCTCAGCATAAATACTATTTAATTATATTTCCTGCTTTTGCTAATTCTGTGCTAATTTTAAGTGTAACTTATTACACTTCTCCTCAACAACCTGTCAACACTCTAGTGCTGCTGCTTTACACCTCTACACCTGTATACGACAGTGATGCATAATCGCACTATCCGCTGTCACCAGTAAGTTTTTCCTTACTGCTGTTGCCTTTATTAGAGATGTAACTCAACATACATGTCAAAATGTAGTGAGTCCAAGTGTAAGTTTGCCTTTTGAAAGTTTCTCCTCAGGCAATTCCTCTATCGGTTGCTGGACCAGCTGCTTTTTTTTTCACTCTATGTCCAGCAGCATACAAAAACAATATGGTTCCCCTCTGTCATGGGAAGATCTAGGGATGTTCTAGGGACCTGGTTAGTCCATGTGTGAAGGTGTGGGAGTGAATCATTGGGACAGGGTTCTGAAAGGGGACAAGAAATAATGACATTGGTTTTTTGACATCTTCCTGATTTGCAGGCTGTGAGTCTAATCAGGCAAAAGCTTCCCCATGGTCTTCCTCTACAAGCTTCTCCACAACCAAATGACTACCTGACATGTGAAAAGATGCCAACATGCACAATCAGACTACATTAATGTACAGTAAGTTTCACTGCAAACATAATGCATTATCATGTACTTTATACCAATAAACACAATTTGGTCTGCTCTAGTGCTTAATATCTGCAACATAGCCTGAATTATAGTGCTATTCAGTATTGGTGCTTTTTTTCTATGTCCCCAGGTTATAAGTTGTTGTTAGCTATTAATAGTTATTAGCATTATTAAAGATTATTTCTGCGCTATAATGTTATTATAGCTGTTATTGTAATTTATTTGCTACAGTATAATGCATTATAACCACAGCAGGGCCTGTAAGTTTAGAGAGCCTGTGTTTGCCATATTTCAATAAACAGATGTTCTAATCTATAATAATGCATATATAGCTTGAAACGATCTGAATGTGATGGAATAACAAACTGTATTTCATTGCTATACCTTGACATCAGTGTCAATGTTTCTATGAGTACATTATTTGACTTGCAGCTATTATAAAGTTTTATAAACACCTGACATCATCAGTTCATCAATAATCTTTGAAAAGCATAATAGTCAGTTAAACTTTTCTGAATGTCATATAATGAACACAGTTTATAATATGTGTTATTAATACCTTTGTACATCTGGGTTGTAATGCAATTTAACATCACTTTCTACCATGTTTTGATGAGTAAATGATACTGTATACGCATGTTATCTAGCAGCCTATGTAACATGATATGGTCCAAAAAATAAAGAATTTATGATTTTATGAGCGCTTTCAAAATGTAATAGGATACACAATGCATTTGCTATAATGTGTTATAACTATTGCAGATCATGTGTCGTAGTTCTATGCCTCCTAAGTCTCTAATAATTTATTATAGACAAAAATCTAAAGTCAAGAGTGTTGAAACAAGTGTAACGATTCATTATAATGTATAGTAACTTTAGTGTATAGTTGTGCACTAAAAAACCTTTATATGACCTGTAAATAATTAAAACACAATATAGTATCTTATTATTATTATTATTATTATTATTATTATTATTAAAATCTTAAATTAAAACTAATTACACAGGTTTTTTAAAAGCACTTGCATAAATCCTGTTTCCTGTTTATGACATTTTTGAAAAACATTCATGAAATGCTTATGAAGGCATTATAAAGGTCTTATTTAGGTACCCATAAATAAAGTGTTGCTAATTTTCCCTAATTAAGTTTCAAATCAGGCTTAGCACATGACTATGTAAACGTGAAATGCTGTGTGAAGTATCTGCATTATGCACCGCTGAATCTGTGCTACAGTATAAGCCTGCAATGACCCATTTCCCCCGACATGGCATAGCACAGCCTTCCCTGGCGCTGGAAATGAGACTCTAACCCTCCGATGACTCATGTATGATGAAGAGAGAGCTTAATCCTGGCAGCAAGTAAGGCTGTCTGCCTTGTTTTCTACCTCACTCAATGCTGTTTAAAGGGCTTGTTTAGATTTTTTTAATACTGTAGTTTATGCATTTTGGGGTGCCCCAGAAGTGTGAGGACTGAGTGCAAGAGTGTGACCAAACTCTCACCGCGGCATCATTTTGGGCTTGTGTAGGAAAAAGAAATCATGAAGTGGGGTGTGTGTTGGGGGTATCTACCCTGCAGCAGGTTCAGAAGAATGTTAATACATGACCTGGAACTGGGGTTATTTGGGAGTCAGGAGATAAGATAATATGAGTATGAACCATGTGCTTTACTAGTAATGGATGTATATTGGGTTGTAAAAGCTACAGGTAGGTTTAGGTCTTGAGCCCCTCACAATTTTTCATACAGTATGGTTGATATGATTCATGTGGTTCTTTAACCAAAGAACCACCAAACATGTGGTTCTTGTGTCTTACAATAAAGTCTTGAGAGATAGTTTTCCACACTTTCTGTAGGACAGTTTTGTCTCTCATTTTCTGTACCTGGGAAGTTTTTAAATAATATTTTTGTTTGTAATTTTTTTTTAAACTTATGACATGAACCAGTGAGAAACAGGTGCAGATAATTACAGTTGATTAGGCCAGTGATTAGTATACTAGTGATGTTAAATGCTGAGTGGTTATACCAGACAAGAGGGGAAATGAGGTTGCTGCTGAATTTGTTGCATAAACAACCAGTTTTTAAATAATTTCTTTAAGTGCTTTGCAGCCTGCCACAGTAAAACATTGGCTTCATTTTCCTTAAATTTGATCTACATAATTTAATTTAAGATGAAGAAATAAGGACGGTCGAGACTTTTGCACAGTACCGTAATTTTTATTAATGTTCACTGGTTCAAATTTGAAATTGCAATGATAAATGTTTATGGTTTAGATAGCCATAAGATAATATATTTCCACATTTTAGTCACATAGATCTATTTCAGAACACTTATAGGCATTTTTTCATGATTAATCTTTGAATTCCACAGAATTGACGGGGTGCATACTTTGTTCATACTGTATTACATACTGTAACCAAATATGTTTATCAGAAAATATGGGAGTGGGCTACAAACATTAATATCCTTTGAAAAGGGTATGTTCAGGCATAATTCCTTTAATGGCATGCAGGAAAAGAATAAGAAAAAATCCCAAACCATGCCCTTTATTTTTTACTGTTATTATTACAGAGAAGTAAAAAACTGAAGCAACATTAGTTAATATAGAATTGTTTTATCTTTTTTCTTTTCTTTTTTTTTTTTTAATAATGAGATCCTTGGGGTAAGCAACCAGAAAGCGTCCTACACACAAAGACGTCAGTGTTGTTTTATTCACTTTTAATGATATTCACATGCTTGAGAAGCAGTTTATATAGTCTCTATGCCAGCTTTAAGTCACCTTTGTTCACTTTTCTAATTAACCACATGTGTCAAGAGCTTTGTGACTCTGATGCACCAGAATAACAAGGAGTGGAGAAGTTCAGATATTGTCCCAACAGCCTGGAAAGTGTTAAAACAAATATATGTTAACAACAATTTTTCACTTGTCTTGGCTTATTATTATGGTTTTATAAAAGTTGCTTATGTAGGTGTAAGGTAGCTTGATGGACACCAGCGTTAAGTAGGGTGCTAGTTCTTATATATGGATCCTGACTTATGCAGGCATGCATATATTACTTTTGGATATACTGTTCTGGAATCCTGTCATGGATTTACAACATGAAAGGATTCACTATGTAGCTCTAATGTATTTCTATGAACTCCCTGGATAATTAATTTTACTACTGTACATCAAAACAAATGTATTGTATTAAGGCGTGCTTGTCCTGGATAAAGTTGCTTATAGTGCAGATGTTTATGTCAGTCAAGGTCTTATGTAGTTGTAATAGAGCACTATGAACACTCATTCAAGTTAAATCTTACCATTTTTATACAAACTTTGTACCTACATAAACTTTGTTATATACAGTAATAGTTGTCTCATAACAGTTGTTATAATAGCCTTATGTATGTGTAATGTGCCTGCTTATAAACAAATCCTGACTTCCTGAGGTATAGTCATAAGAGAATACAGAGGTGTAATGTATCTCTATGAGCACTAGGGTTAAGTAAAGTTTTTGACAATCGTATGAACATTTTGTGCTTTAACTTGGTTGTACTGTTTTAAATATCACTTGTAATAAAGAGGTTATGTAGGTTAAATGTACGTGTATAAACACCCATGGTAAATCAAATGTTATTACATTCATACAAATCTTGATTTATTGCTTCATGCATTTCCTATACCTGCTTAAATTGTTTGGATCAGTTGTCATACAGTATGTAGGTTTATTGTAGCTCTATGAAGGCCACTGTAAAAATTTGATGGTAATGTCTTTATACAGAGTTTGCCTTTTTTTTTATAGTACATCAACTTGTTTATATATGCAAGTGTCTTTAGAGGCTTATGAAGAATAATGCAGAACTCTGAACCCATGTCTTCCTTGAAAAGTTTTGCACAGAGATATGCATTTGATTTGGTCCATGTCTTTGGCTTTGCATCATACAGCAGACACTAGACACTTTAGTGTTCTTTCAGGCTGATGAAATTGTCTTATTTAGGTTTGTCATTTGTCTATTTTTGTAAAACCATTGATCATGGTTACTTTATGAAGCATCAATAGGGATCAATAAGAAATGCCTAACATTTCTCTCAAAAGTGTGTGTGTGTGTGTGTGTGTGTGTGTGTGTGTGTGTGTGTGTGTGTGTGTGCTCTTGCATGCATGCATGTGTGTGTCTTGTATGTATGCATGTCTTCCTTATGTCGTTAAAATTATAACTTCCAGCACTGAAATGGGAAATGAGACTTGTTTATGCACATAGCAGGCGCTGATTGATGAAATGAAATATGTGGGAAAATACTGCCTCTTGATGGACATAGAAGTGAAGTGCAGACACATTATATTCAGTTCAGCCTTTATTCATCACATATACATTACTGCACAGTGAAATTATATATATTCTTTGTGTATCCCAGCTTTTGTTAGTAGGCTGTGGGTCAGAGCGCAGTGCCAGACATTATATGGTGCCCCTGGAGCAGATAGGATTAAGATCATTGCTTAAGGGCCCAACAGAGGCAAACTGGCAATGTTTGGGTGAGAACCACTCGATTAGTAACTTAGCGCCTTAACGCTTTGAGTCACTAGTGCCCTAATTTATTCTATTGAGATATTTCCTATTAAGACCATATTTACAGAATAACCATAACCTGTTATAATACATTCATACTGTACTAAATGCTTAAATACTAAATACTGTACTTTCCAATGATTTTGAAAATGCACAAAAATGCACAGTTTTAGAGAAAATTGAATGGTTATATCTATAATCAACTTTAAACAAACTCCTATCTGCTTATTATGTTCTTTCTGTGTTGTAAACAGTGTTATGATTATTTATAAAATTAAATTATCGATCATATACATTATAAACACCTTTTACCTCCAACAGTGCAGTATAAGAAGATATTGCAGAATACAGTACTAATATAATGTAAAACTAAAATTACTACTTATAATGCATTTTTTAAAATTTATAAACAGATTCGCATTACAATGTTACCCAGTGTAATGTCTTTTGCTAAACAGTTATGAAGATGTGCATGAGACCTAGTTGCATAAGGGTATTATAATTCTAAATATCTATAAAGTATGGACAGGATTTTTTTTCACCACCAGGGTGCATCACTTGAGTACTTATCAGGATCAAATGATTGTGTTTGTTATAAAAACTGGGGATGTTTATTTCACATTAATTTAAGGTGTCTCCACCGTCAGAGACATGACCTCTGCCTTGAATTATAGCTGATATAAAAATATATCAATATAATTAAAGTACAGGAATAATTCATCCATATGTACATTTTTTTCTTTTTTTTTTATTGCTGTAGTTGATATGGGAAAATACTTCACCTCTCAGTGGTTACAGTAACTCCCAAATCACAAATGATTTATTTTATATACTGTAACATCATGACACAAAGTGCTTGTGTTTTTTAATCTTACAGTACTTTAAAAAAAAAGTCATAAGTACACGTAATGTGTGATTAGCATACCTGTGAGTTCACATGTATTCATGCAGTAATTCAGATCAGATTTCATTTCTTCTGCTAATAGTAATCCCATAAGTAATTTTACTTTAATATACTTTGGCTGTAGTATAAAGGAGAAAAGGGTGTCACTGATGAGAGATAACACTATGATCTGATCTCTAAATTAACCTGGGAGTTCCAGAGACTTCTAATTGGAACCATTTTGACTTTAAGGTTGACAGCTGTACTTGGTAGTGTCAGATAAAACGAAGAAGAATGGCACAGCTGTACGGATATAATAAACCAATTTAAAGTAATGTTTTAATCCATGTCTTATTTTTTTTTTTACCCTTTTTTATGTCAGCATAGTGTTCCTTACCTAACCTGAGGGGTGGAAGTAATGTACTCTTTTTTTAAAGCACAATCATATTTGGTTCTTTTATTTAATCCAAAGTGGTAGATTTTCTTTAAGGGCCCAATTCTGGCTTTGTGGCAGGTCTGGGATTTAAACGTTCAAATCTTTTGGTTGCTAACACAAGCTTGTAAGCACCAAGACATATGACTGACTTCTGCACCAAACAGTGTGTATCCTGTTTTTCTCTCGAGAAAGCCTCCAGCGTTAACTACCAGCTCACCCTGAACAATCCAATTAATGACTTTGATTTCTCGCCAAGTCCACGCAGGAAGAAATGTCATTTGAGTTTTTCCTGTAATTCCCTAAGAACACTAGGGGCTTTACATGATCACAGCACTCGGGAGGAAACATTAAGCGAGGAAACAAATAAACAGAGGAAATGATTCAGGTGTAAAGTCTGATGTAAGATAGTCCAGGTGTTAGAACGATGGAAAACAAAGAACCACAAAGAGCTTTAGCACATCCAAAACGAAAAAAAAAATAATTAATTAAAATATTATTATAATAATAATAATAATAATAATAATAATAATACAGTGCATGTGGTCATCATTATGGTTGTATTATGGTTTTGATTTATATATAAAATATATAGGCTAAATGTTGTCTTTAGTGTGCAAATATTATTTTGTTATCTTTAAAAACTTTTTGCAATCTGCTGGTTTAAAAAGCTTAGCTACAGTATGTAATTAAAATGTAACTTTCTATTTATTCCATTACCCCTTTTCAATTCAGTTTTACTTATATAGTGCTTTTAGAATTAAAGACATTTTGAAACGAGTTTGAAAAGTTTGATAAAATCTGTATAAATGCTATTTATCAGATCTTTTAATCTATCACTCTATTAATCTATCTATCTATTATCTAATCTTTCTATATATCTATCCAATTATTATTAAATGTATTTAATTATTTATCTATCTGTCTGCCTACAAGATATATATATATATATATATATATATATATATATATATATTTTTTTTTTTTATATAATTTATTTATATTTATCAATTATACCGAGACAAAAACACACAGTTATGTTCAGTTTGTAGATCTTTTTTATTTAATTTCAAAACAGAAAAAAAAACAAAAGACACCTTATTGAGATGAAACATAGTTCAATATTAGGAGACAAGTAGACATTGGATGGAAAATATTCAGAATAAAAGGATTTGTGATTACAAGCGAACAAACAGCCATTACACGAACAAGCTCTAAAGAAAGCAAACTAGTGCCTCTCAACGTGAGCTGAATTGAACTCCCTAGTCAGTGAGTCAGGAATCTGAAATTCATCTTCACAAATCATTTGTGCACCAAAGAGAGAGAGAGTGTGTAAGAGAGAAAGCAAAAAAAAATCTAATACAACAGCATAACGCGCCTGTTTTGTGGGTGTGGGTCTTATAATTTTACTGAGACTGCAAAAACAGCCTCATGTTTCTTTACCATAACACAACAAAAGAGAGGACGGGACCTCAGAAATAAAGCACGTTCCATGAATGAATATGAAAAGCATTTCTGCATTGTTCAGATTAGAAAAAAATGGAAATGTAAATGAAAGCTCGGTTATGAATTTATTCACTACACAACAACACTGAATATCTTGCATAAGTGATCAAATGCATCATTAACGTACCCTGAATCAAGTCTTATCAAAGATACAACTGAGGTCTAATATTACAAAACAAAACAAAACAAAAAAAACCAACAACAATATCAAAAACCTTTTTTTTTTCCATTTCCACAATCTCTACGTTTGGCTCACTCCATGTTGAACGTATTTTTATTCCAGTGGAATATAGATCAATTCTAGACATGTACAGTACAATATCATATTTTTATTGTAATTAAGTTTTTATATCTAAGAAAGAAAATCAAAGGCATATACAAGATGGATAAACAGTACAGATGGTTTAAACAGTAGTATGTCATTTCTGTTGGTTTTGTTTTTGTTTGTTAACATAACCATTTTAATCGTAAATTATATAACGTTTATCATCAAGAGAGTGTCTTGTCAGTTGCCAAAATCTAACCCAGCGTGAGACCAACGGAGTTGCCCTCTCCCAAACTACAAGAACTGCTCCCCTTTGTCTGGTGGAGAACTTTTAACATTTCCTCTGCAATTTAAAAAAAGACATGTTTAGGTTTGCAGTTAAAACTGAAAAAAATCATACTTGTGTTCTTGCGTGCGTTAGAAATGACGTTGAGGACATGTTTATAGCAAAGACTTAGGTACGTAGGATCAAACTCATGCGCACACACAAATAAAAACACAAAAAGGCTTTGAGGCACAATTTTTTCTTGATTAGGTTCTGATTTAAAGAATAAAAGAGACATGACACAAATGACACAAAGAGACATTTTGAAATCTAGGTAGAAGAAGAGTTGGGACAGAAACAGAGAGCAGAGCTTGACCAGTCCTCAAGTAAAGGCAGGGAGGTTTGGTCAGTCAGGGAAACTAGTCTCACTCAATAACTCAGCCCTGAATTATGGAAGACAAGAAGAGATCCAGAAAAGAACAGCAATTAGAGGAAGATTCAATCGAGCTCATAAAGTATGATTAATATGTTAAGACATGTTGAGGTTCTGTAGGAACATTAGTGAAGATGTTAAAGCATTGCTTAGTGCAGGAACTCATCATGACATCATCATAACATGACATCATGTAGAATCATCATGACATCATCATAACATGACATCATGTAGAATCATCATGACATCATCATAACATGACATCATGTAGAATCATCATGACATCATCATAACATGACATCATGTAGAATCATCATGACATCATCATAACATGACATCATGTAGAATCCCTGAAGGGGTTGTTTTAATACAGTTTCAATTTTACACAGATTTAATCACCGTATAACATCGATTTAAATTTCAGTGAATTCAGTAAGTGTAGTGAGATTGTTTCAATGTTGTCTGCATGACAAATTATTAATTGCAAAAGTTTGCATCCCCTTTGGACAGTGGAGGGCAAAGTACACAAATCTTGCACTTAAGTAAAAGTAGAGATACACTTGGTAAACTATTACTCAAGTACAAGTAGTACTCGAGTTTAAGTTTAAAAGTACTTAACTGCAAATTTATTGAAGTATCAAAAGTATTGAGCTCGTATTAGCTCAATGTAGCCCTGTTATAAGTCGTAGTAAGAAAAAAAAGGATTCTCTCTCTCTTTCTCTCTCCTCCTTCCCAGCTGTAGATGTGCTGCTTTCATTGCTATCTACATCCATTTTCTGATTTCAAACACCTGCTACATGATTGAGGTTCACAGAGCAAAGCCAAATCATGCAATTACACAAAATAGTCAACAGGTGGCTGACCAATATTACTGCTGCTGTTTAACGCAATGCCATGCAGAAATGTAGTACAATAGAAAGTACAGGTATTTGTTATAGGATTTAGTGGACTAAAAATAAAAAATAAAAGTATACATTAATACTGTAAAAGTATATTCAAGTGAAGTACATACACTTGAAATATGTACTTAAGTACAGTAACGAAGCTTGCCTTTGGACTGGATGAAATTTACACTTTACACCAAACTGTTAGCACAATAACACATGCAATTGCGCAGAATTCTTTTGTACACTGTTGCCTTACAATTATCTCCATCACTCTTAAGTGATGGTTAAATTTGCAGTGAAAGAACTCGAGTGTCCTGCACAGAGCCCTTACTGAACTCAACCCCACTGAACAGCTCTGGGATGAGCTCAAACTGGAGCCTCCTCAACATCCACACATCAGCAACTGAGCTCACTAACTATCTTGAAACACAAACACTCCAAATCTAGTGAAGAGCCTTCTTGGAAGTACAACCAAAATACAAAATCGGATGTTGTGTAAGGACATATGGCTGTCACTGTAAGATGTCCATAACCTTTTGGATGGACTTAAAACCAAGTAAGAAATTAAGTAAGATGCATGGACGTGCACAAGAAAGGGTAAATTGTGGACATTAAAATAGTGCAGTGGAATGAACAAAATTGAATGCCTAAAAGAGGTCTTAATATACAGTAATTTTGCATAAATGTCCCCAAACTGCTCACCTCATGCAAGTAATAATTGTTCTTAATAGCTGCAGCTAGTGAAGTCTGGAGTCTGAGATGATCACTGCAAAACTATGGCTTTTTTACTTTGGGGTGTACATTATATTTTATACTTTTTATATAAACTGTCCCCTATTGAATGGGGATGCGAACTTTAAAAAATATAAACAGTATATTTAAAATCTTTATTTCTTTGTTTGTTTATTTCAGTTGGCAAATCTTAATTTGACTTTTATCTTATTAGTACATACCTTTTTGTTATTGTTTTTATATATTAGACAAACAAATAAAATCTTTGGAGACAAGAGTTTAGCATTCCATTTTCCACCACTATGAAGACAGAATTCACAATAACTGAAATGCATTTAAACTGTATTATAATGTCATTTATAATGCCTGTCATGAAGCTGTACAAATGCCCATAAGCATCTATAACATGGTAATATGTATAACCATGAATAAATATACAACATAATAATATCATTAGGCATAATGCATTTTAAAATCTGTAAAATAATGCTGTGATACATTAATGAAATTTCAAATGCATTATAACACCTTTGATTTCTTAAGTTTTATATCCAGTGTATATACTTATATTCAGTGTATAGCACATAATAGTGTGCCAGGTAATGACATGCTTATAAATCGAACTTTATAAAGGCTTATAAAAATGCTTTATAAAGTTTAGTGCATGCAAATATAGAAAGTTATAAGTGTTTACCAGTTTATGTCATGCACTGCATTGCATAAGTACTATAAGTATTATACTTATGCTATGGGGTGAATAGGTATTATAAGTATTATGTATTTAATATACTATGTTATAAGTGTATTTATAATGCATTATGAATATTAATATTGTCTTCTCTATAAAAGGCCATCAAAACCATAAATAGTATCAGGAGCACTTTTTTTAAAAGGCTATATGTATAACCTATGAACACATGCATGATGATGATCAATGATGATATGATGTGCAATCAACAATATGTATGATAATAATATACATGTTATATATGTTCTAAATAAGCTTCATATATTGAAGTGTTATGACAGCCTTTAATGTATCTGTAGGTAGACAATGGAATGCTTATTACATCTGGTCTCCTCAGTGAAGCGAGAGTTTAGTTGTGATGAGTTGAGGAAATGCCGAGCTGGCAAACAGAGCTCCAACCATGCAGGTCAGGCAAGAAGAGAAAACACTAACATGGTTATGCTTATCCTTACATGTCCAGAGTTCTCTCTCTTTATTTCTTTTCTTAATTTTCTTTTACCAAATTATAAATTCTGATTTACCTTTTACTGAGAAATATAAAACCCCTGATCCCAGAATAGTCTAAATGAGTATAAATAAATTCTCTCATTGAATGAGAATAAAAATTCAAACAAATTAGTTTTTTGTCACCTTTGAAATTTGTTTAAAAAAAAGAATTTAATTAAAAAAAAATATAATAATGCTTTAAAATTTGATATTTTTTGTAACCAGTTTTACCAGTTATGGAACATGTATATATAAATTTATTTACGTAAATTTAATTCCAATTACAGAGGTGTAATCCTAGTAAATGGGGAGGAGCTCTGTCTCTTCCGCCCGCCGCTCTTTACATTTTGACACTTATGTTCAGGCTTAAATATGGTTGTAGTTGTGTGTTTTTTTTTAGACGTACTCCCTGGCAGTAGAGGGTTGTGATTGCCGGTAGTATTGCTGCCCGCCTCGGGCCTCGTTAGCGCAGGAGCAACAGAGGAAGGAGCCGCCCAGGATCGTCAAGCAGGCCGCCGCCCATCCGATAAACAGGGCGGAGCCAAATTCATACCTGCAACAAAGCAATTGACGGTTACATTTGTAGCATTTTAAAGTAAAATTGCCTTAGGCTACAGGATGTACTTATGTATTTAACATAAACTGTGGACTCTGTAAAAGGCATTTTGAATGATGAACAAGTTGGTTTGTCAAAGAGAAGTATAACTGACTTAATTTTTTTTACATAAGTAACTAATATTCTTTTAAACTTTCTAAACTTATTTGACATATACCTTACGGGACAGAATACATAAAAAAAGTAAAGATCCTATACCAGATTTGTTCCATCTATTAACTAAACCAGCTGGTTTTAATTATCACAAGTCTTAAGCCATAACTCATCACCTATTTTGTGCTGGTTTAGTTAAAAGGATGGAACAAATTTGCGGAAAGACTTTTGATTTGTCAGAAAGTGTTTATCTATCACATAATAATGCTCTAATTCTAATATGATATTTCTACATGTAACTTTAACCTTTAGGACAAAAGAGTTTGTGGTTTCTCCATAAATAAAAAGCAGTTTTTTGTTTGTTTGTTTGTTTGTTTGTTTGTTTGTTTGTTTTGTTTGTTTGTTTTTCTGTTTGTTTTTCTGTTGGTTTGTTATTAACTCATTTGAGAAAAAAGATAGGAATTAGGAATAGTTGGGAATTTGTAATTAAACCATTAGAAAGCTGCTGTTGCATAAGAGGAGTAAAATACTTGGGGATGTATGGATAATGAAAAATTATACATTTTTCATCTTGTAACACTAACATTGCTTCATTACACTACCTTGTTTGTGCTGATTTTCCTAAAACAGCACACCATGGTGTGTGTCATCTTTGCCCAGATATAAACTGTGGATTTATATTGAAGAAATGAAATGATTAGTTTCTTACCTGGCATTTAGAGGTGTGTTGGGATCGAAAAAGTGAACAGAGACTTGCGTTGCGTACCAGGATACACTCACCAGCGTACACAAACCTAACCGAAAGATAGAAATCAAGAGAGTGACTGCCCTAAATATCCAACGTCCTGTTTACTTGTGAGTCTCTAAACCAAAAAGATAAACATTCAGGATTCAAATCCTGGCAAACAAGAAGCTCATGCTGAAATGATAAAATCTAGAAATTGTTTACTACCACTACATAGTTCACTACGTTTTCCTGATTAAAATTAAAACTTTAGTTTAACTGTTTTATTGAGAATATTTATTACTGGTGGTATTATTTCTTAAGAAATAAATTGCCTAATAAAAATCTAGAAAAAATATTATACATTACATATAGAGTCAATATTATGTATTTAGATTTTTTTTCACTAGCACTTTGTAACATATAGTGGACCTTCGTCACACATTTGTAAGCAATGTTTTAAATGTTTATATTGAGGGCCTGTGCCAAAACCTGTGAGATATTAAATTATATTGTTTGCATATATTTTGTATATATTTGCACATATAAATGTACTATAATGTTGAAGAATCTTTCTTATTCGAGTTCACTTATTCATGAAGACCTTATGCCAGCCCTATGAATATTTTTAAAGCTCTTAATCTAACATGATATTATGTACGTACATGTATTAGTGTGGGACAGTGGTGCATTTGTAAGCAATATGTATCCCTTTTCATAATTCATAATTGCATAATATGCTTTAAGAAAAAATTAACAAATTCTTAATGTTATAATTAATATCCTCCACATTGCACCATGTACCGTATAATTAAGGTGTTACTAGTGTTTTCTTTATTAGGCTCTGTGTGTTTGTGTGTGTGTGTGTGTGTGTGTGTGTGTGTGTGTGTGTGTGTGTGTGTGTGTGTGTGTGTGTGTGTGTGCGTGGTCATGGCTACCTGCAAGCAGGAAAAGGCCTCCTCCTGCCACGGCGATTTTGCCCTTGGTGGCGGGATTGTTATCACCCACCCTGGTGCACTTCATGCCCACTACACTCACTATAATGCCAATGAAGCCCATCAGCACAGATATCACCATCAGAGCTCGACACGTCTGAATGTGAACTGAAATAACAATGAAAAACATAATGTAAATAAAAAAAAGAATGAAACACTAGAATTTGAAGATTCACACTGTTTATAACTTGAACGAAAAGAGGGAAAATGGTCACTGTGCATAAGTATACTTATACAATATGAAGAAAATATATTATTCTAAATGCTTTTCACTACAAGATTTTGATAGGTTGAGAAAACAGTGGACCAGGGGTGGAGCTTAAACTGTAACTACACAAATTTCAAAATGTATATGTATATAAAGTGATACAAATAAATCAAAAAGAGACTAATGCTCACAATGAGTCAAATCAGTGAAAACTAGGGTTTTAATTACGTCACTATATGTTTTTATAACTCTTTAATTTGCAGCAACAGTTTCTTCTCTTCTGAGACCACTTCTTATGTTTTTCCCACTGTGTTAACAGACACCTGAATGCTCCAGACCAACAAACTGCCAAAATCTTAAAAAGTTTTATAGAGATCTGCACACCAATGGGCTGATGATTAGCAGCAGCTGGCAGCAACTTAAATCCTGTGGAAGCAGTAAGAGGTACTTAGTATTGCCCAGATGTTTTTTTTTTTTTTGCTTTTGCTTTTTGGTTTCATTTTTGTTAAATAAATAATGGCATGGTAAAAATAGTTATATGTTGTTGTTCATCTGAGGTTGAATTCGCCTAATATTAGGACCAGTACTGACCGGATGATTTTTAGTATGTTTATAATAAATAAATAAATAAATAAATAAATGTTGAGCAGGTGGTAAAAGAGCACCTCCTAAAGGTCAAATGTACAAAATCATCCGTTAATGCAGCTCAGCTACGGCGGTGCATCAACGTCACAAACAATAACGTTTCTTCTTTCTAAAGGGCGGCATTTATTTATTTTATTTTTTTGTCCTTGTGAAATGTCTCGGCTTAATTGCCTTTTTGACAATGTTTACGTCTGTCATGTCATATTAGTTTAAAGCTCGTTGATAATGTATACATTTGCTAATAAAATTAGGGACAAACACAGGATGCAATTTTTCTTGCTCCTGTAAACACTTTTTAATATATTTGTTCATATCCAACTTGATAAATTCCCAGTAAAGGTATAAAGAGTAAAAATGTGCTTCTGTATGAAGTTTAATTTTAAGGAAAATTCCTCTCTAGATACGACTTTTTTAGCATGTAAATTATTTGCCGTTGTTCCACTCCATGCTTGTGTTATGTTTGACTGGATGCCTCTCTGAAATTCCACATGAAGCCCACACGGCTTTCCATTTCGCATTGAGAACGCCGTAGGAGGGCCTTCGTTACATGTTTTACACTGCCAGGATTAAAGTGGTGTTTTCCACAATGGAGAATTGTTCACTCATCTGTCGCTCCTTGTGTATGAGGCTCACACGTATAACATGCAAGTCCAGCTTAAAACAATGACTTTTTAATGCCTCGGGATGATCTTACAGAGTCTAGCAGGTTCTCAAGCTGACCTCGAGAGCGCAGTGAAAGAACTAGAGACATGAAATGAAGCAATAAAAGACATTTCAAAGAGAAAGGGAAGGAGACAGAGATCATTTCGTCGTATAACTTTTTTGAAGTCTGATTTATACACAGATGCTCAGATGGACTTTGAAGCTAGATTTTAAGTGAAAGAAAGTGATGCTTATTTCATCTGCTTTTATCCTTCACAATGATTTGTGTCGAAACTGGGTGGTTTGACCCAACAGGGTGTTGCTTTGATCCCCGAGCTGCCATTTGAATGGAAGTAGTTAGAGTCGGGCTGAGCAGAGGGGCGGAGATTTCCTCCTACCATCCCATGCCCAGTGCCAAGCTTAGCAGTGCCTGGCACAAACAAAGAAAAGAAGGCAAGTGTGCACTGTGTTAGAGTGCATACTTTAAGAAGCTGCGTGTGTGTTTTAGGCTTTGTCTATTGTTCGATGGGACGTGGGCCTCTTTTTGTACGTCATATCTGATGCACAGGGCTACACAGTTCTTAGGAAATAAAACGTTTTCTTTTATCTGTTTATATAAGATTTAATAAAGTGAAATTGTGGGAATATTTTGTATGGTAAAATGATTCCATGTATTATTAAATGCTTAGGTGACGTCTAATAGAAAGACTTTTGTGTGTGTGTGTGTGTGTGTGTGTGTGTGTGTGTGTGTGTGTGTGTGTGTGTGTGTACTACAACTGAGCCTTGTTTATCAAGCTGGACACAAATCATTTATACAAGTAATGTTATTGTTGAAATCTAATTAGCTGTGATAAAAATGTTGTATCCTATGTTTTAAACGTAAACACGAAAAATATACATTTACATATATTTGCAATTACTAACCTGAACCGTGATTGTTTACTTTAATTACACACGAATTAATTAAAATATTAAAAGAAACAACTTTAAAACTAATACAAATACTATTACTTGTCTAGCTGTTCAACATCTTTAATGTTATTTAATATATAATTTTTCAAAATTGTTTATGCAGTTTTGTTGTTGTTACTAAATGTAAATAATATGCTGCGACTTGTATTCTTTTAAACAATTGTAACTAACAAGTGTTTAAAATGTCATTGCACCAGATAAACTAATTATCATTTGGCAGACATTTTTTTCTGAGAAGGTTTTCCAGTGTTACTGTAATTTTTTGCATCAGCACAAACATGTTTTTTTTCTTATTTGTCGAAAACATTCTCTATAAGTTTTTCCTAAAATTTGGGCTTCGGCTCTCTAGTGGGCAATAAGAGGACTGCAGGTAACCCACAGGACGTCATTTATAACAAATAAAGGTAAATATATATCTTTTTTTTTATTTTCTCTTTTTTTATTTTATTACATTTTGTAATTAGGTCTTAAATTCCTGCTTAGTTTATTTAGATTTAGATTTCCTGATTGACTGATTTGTGAAGAGTGGTTGGACTCTGCAGGTCCCTGGGCATATTCTAAATATACAGTTAAAGAAATCACAGTTTTGGGTTGCTGTATGCCAAAATGCTTTGAATTGCTTGATACAATTTTTGGTCTTAATTTTATTGCAAAATAAAAATGCAACCCATAATATATTGTTCCACAGTTTTAATAAGTTTTTCTTGGCATGTCTGTTCATTTTCTGTGTTTGTGTGTGTGTTTCTAGTTCCATACAGTGCCGGTTGTCCGGAGGTCAGATGACTCCATGCATAATAACAATTATTCAAGAAAGGATGCCAAAGTCCCAAGCAAGATGGCAAACAATGCAGCACTGTAGAAGGCCAAGAGCTTCTGTATATACATAAGCCAGAACATTGCGGTTACTATCCATGCAGATGACCTAAGACTAGATCAACAATGGCACTAGCGACGGGGGGGTCAGGGGAGGCGGGGGGGGGGGGGGACAGTGGAATCAGACGGTTCCATCAACCTTTGTTGATTCCAACATGAGTTGTACAGTATTCTGGAGCGCATGGTGTATACTGAGTGTATACTGAGCTACAATTGATGTGCTCTATATAATTAGTTGGCATATAATATAATTGGTGTCTAGTATATCTGTTCTAGTAAAGTTGATGGGGCAAATAAGGAATTTTATTAATGAGCTTTGCAGCTTCCTTATTATCTTTATTTTAATAAATAAATTATAAAATGTATTAAATATTATAACATTTGGCTTCGGTGATGATCATTGTGGTTATAGAACTTAAACAGATAACAAAGAGATTAACCTTAAAAATTAATGAGCCTGGGCATAATGTTTCCTCTGCCCTCAATTACAAATTAAGCTCTGACCTATCCTAGAGATCATGGCTCGTACTCAAAAGAAAGACTGAATCAGTTATAGTAAGATCCACCCTATTTTGCAGAAGGCTTAAAGGTTATAACTGATATAATACAACAATTATCTGTCAGACCTTCCAAGACATTTGGCCAATTAGTTTTGCAGTGATTTGTTTTACATGAAGAATACTCAGTGCTGTAAAAGAACAATTTGCACACCCAGCACTGTAAACACCACTTTTAGGTTGGGGGGGGGGGTGAAGAGACAATCAGTGATTGTCATCATCAATGCATTCTATTCTCTCCACTTGGTTTACAATTATGAAAAAATGCATACAAATATAAGTCTAGTGTATATCTTAGCATATGATCTACACCAATTAATACAGTAATGAAGAAACAATGCTACTGTATTGTGTGTAGAGAAGAGCATTTAGCATTCTGGACATATCTGTGGTGTTTGCATGAACACTGGCCTTTTCTTCTCAATACAACCAGCATTCATGAAATAGGGACAATAAGCTGCTTCAGTTACAGTGATGTGCAGAGATTGTAATTTAATGGACTACTAATTAAATATCTGTGTGATGTAGAGAATTATAAAACACTGATCGACCTAGAGAAGCTGTTTCCAAATCTGAACTATCAATTAAATTACATCAAGTCAATCAATGTGGCACATATGTATTTGTAATTTGCATTATTTCAGGAGTTAATAGAAAAAAAGCCTTAATAAAAGCCTTAATCTGTATATATGAACTATAATTCTTAATTTGTCTTAAATATCGCTCTATAATAGCTCAAATTTTTTCCATCATCCGCTCAACGCAACAAAAACTGAACAGAGCAAAACGAAAAGGAAGCTCTCATCAGCGCCATCATACTTACTGTCAAGTGACAGCAGCGAGTCAAAGATCTTGCACTGCACCTGTCCTGTACTTTGGGATGCACAGGACATCCACAGACCCTCGTACAGCCCGACTGCCATGATGATGGCATCTCCTGCGTACGATGACTGCTTCCACTGGGGCAGCACCGTCGTCGAGATGATCCCAATCCATCCTCCAAGAGCCAAGAAGTAGCCCAAGAGCTGAAATCCTGAATTGGCCATCCTTACAGCTTTGTCCTACTTTTTGTTTTTAGTTCTTTCTTTTTTTTGATCTTGCTTTAGTTCTACTTATTAAAATCAGAATACTGTTCTAGAAAAAAATCAGAAAGAACTTTTCCATAAAGACATTCACCCTCACAGAGTAGAGCCCTCAGCGGAAACAAGTAGCAATCAAGGTTCTTCAGAAGGCAAACAAAAGGAAATGGTTTCTTCCGCTCGACAACTTTCTGGTCACTCAGCGGGTCCTCTTATCACTCACGCTCTCTTCTGTAAATGGCATCTGGAGCTCTGCGCTTTCCTTGCATTTAACTCGATCAGTAGAACCAAAAGGACTCTCCAATAAACCTTCAAAAAGTGCTTGCTGGCCAGTGGTTACCATCAGGTTCTGGATGAGAGCTGGCCTTCACGCTGCATAGCTGCTCTTATCACACTCCGGTACTGGTGCTCGGGAGGCTGACCAACAGTAATAGGAGGGAAAGACACACACAGTGATGTAGTACTTCAGACACAAAAGCAGCTCTAACAGGCTGAATGCAAAACAGGAGGCGGAGGGTCAGGCCTTAAAGTTAGCCCCAATTGGTCAGTTCATTTAAGAGGCACCCACTGAAAGGAATGTAAAGCAAAGTTCAGCTCATTAAACTGAAATGTCACTAGCAAAGTTGAATTTTTTTTAATAATCCCAATATTCCTGCAGGTTCTTCTTAGAACACAGATTCCTGTTATCATTATATCAGTCTGTCCTTCTTGTTTTTTTGCAACTACTGATGTTTGAGAAGAAGTCTTCAAAAGCCCAGAAGAGAACACAAGAGTGTGCATAAATCAGCCTTTTAAACTGTATACTCATGAAAGGAAGACAAAACCTCCTGGAGATTTAAGACCTTGGCCTATGCAGCTTTACGGAGCTCCATGGGAACCTCGCCCGAGTTAATCCTCACCACAGAGCAACTGGGTCAGCGGAGTAAGGAAAAATGGCGCCGTTTTGGTTAGTCACACATGAGCTGGAAGATTGAAGCCGAGTGTGTGCTCGGTAGTATCCTGAAACCAAAAGTGGTAATGTTGTGGCTTTATAAACATTGCTTCAAGAGAAAAACATGTTTACATTATAGACATCTCATTCAGGTAATAGATTTTTCACATCTGTAACATAACATCTACTTTTGAACCCAAACTCAACAAAAAGCCTGAAGTTGTGTCTTTCCAAAACTCCCTCTGGGATTCATGCTTTTATAGGAAAAGAGGTTAATTATCTAGATAACGGGCCTTCTTTTTTTCCCAGTGAGGCCACGAAATCGCTCTCGTCCACCCAACCGATCCCAAAACCGCCCACTCCACCCCATTTCCCTTCTACCACATGATTACCCTGAGCTCACTGTTTACATTAGAGCATTAAAGCGGATCTGTGCAGCTCGGACAGACCCTTCTCCAAACACATCTTCACTTGTGGTATGTCTGAACGGATTAAAATACCATGCAGCAAAACATCACAGAATCACCGGGGCTGCTAAGACAGAACCGAGGGCCAGAAACGGACAAGTGAAGGAACAATTCTTTATAGCTGAAGAAGCACAGTGTAAAAATAAAAGCTAAAAATTCAAGATCATCCACAATATTTACAACAACTGATCTACCCTAATGACTCTTAAAGACATTACAGATGCCAAAATACAATGGTATTAAAGAGTTAAGAATGTTTCATTATACGAAAATAATCAACTTTGACATGGGAAGAGTAACCTGCTTCATCCATGAGTTTGTCATATCACTCCATTCATGATTATTTTCTTATAAGGACATAACCATTTATGTTTTTTTTATTATTATTTATTATCTTACAAAGTAGAAATAAAAAGGTAAAGTCAATGATTAATAATAATAAAATATATTAATTAATAAGGCCTGCATAATTATCAAAGTTCCTATACTTTATTACTTCTGTAACACAACTCTCAGAGCTTCTGCAAAATATGTGTTAATCATCCAGCTAAAATACTGACCAAATAATATTTTTTTCTTACCACGTACTCAATCTCACTCTGTTTCACTACTCTCCTAAATGCACCTTTTCTGTGTCTATGTAAATGAGCCACGCCCCTCCATAGAAGAGCAAAGCTTAGCAACAATCCAGGGGACGCGCTCTTCTTATATGATGTCAAATTAGAGGGAAAATCTTATTTTCTTACTATCTTTTCCATACATGCATACACATACAGACACACGCTGGAGACTCATCCGAATGTCCACACAGGATTAAAAAATGAATTTGTCCTTTAAAGCATTATTGTCATTGAATATTTAATAAATGCCAGCTATTACAGCTATTGTGATTCTTTAATGACTGTATGTTCTTCTACTTATACACATTTAAATTACATTTTATAAACTAGTTGGTTAAAAGATCATTTTATACATCGGGTGTTTTTATGCTTTCTTGCTTTGTGTTTTAAACCCTTTCCTACCTCTGCCCTTTGGTAGGACAGTATAACAAGCAGCAGTTTCAGATTTAGATGTAAATTTAGAGACTTCCTTTACACTGGGACATTGTAGTAGATTATAACTGAACCCACCACCATCCCCCTCTGCTCTTTTTTTAAAACTCTAGGAGGAAACTTTGACCATTGAATGAAAAGGCCATCTGGTCAAGTTCATTGCCGTCATTATATGGATACAGTATATGTAGTAGTAAGCATAGTAGTATGGCTTGTGTAAAAAGATTATGACAATGCTTAGAAAAGTAAAAAATAATGTAGTGGATGAACGAGAGCTGGAAGTTAGGCTTGATGAGGAACCTATCGCTCACTTGTTTTCTCCAGGCGTATCACACACCCCACAGGAGGTCTTTATAAACAGGAAACTGGTTGATAGCGTGAGCACATTAGGTCCTTATCAGATCGCTGCTTGTTATGAATATGGTGGCCTAATTGCTGGACTGCTGAACTTAAGTCCAGAGCTTTGACTCACGTATACAGCTGGGGGTTTTCCGGGGTATTTTTGTCCATTGGGACAAGCAACTGAATCACAGACCTCAGGGTTGTGGACATCAAAATGTTTTATTTGTTTAACAAAGTGGCAAAAATGCTTATTATCTAGTGTGTAGGGGTAAAAAAAAAAAAAACTTTTGAAAATGCTTTTTTTTGAGTGAGTGAGTCTAGAAGTTTTTTTTTTAATCATACAATGAAACAAAAATAAATTGCTAAAATGAATAGTCGGTTCTGGTCTTGATGGGTATGTAAACGATGTAATGATATAATGCGTTATAATGGTTAACTATTATTATAGATTCTGTTAGGTGATTAATAAAACATATTGTGTTTAATGATTGAACAGTGTGACAAAGACAAGTTATTGTTACCACGCCAAAGTTGATTATCTTTCTTATGTTCTGAAGTGTTTCATTCCAGTTATACAACAGCAATTTGGCAAAAAAAATTCTACTCTTTAATCAATGACACATCATATATCTTTTCCTTTTATTATTGTTTTTGTGGTAAAACTAATTGTGTAAGCTCTGACCTCCTGTAGATGCCGGAAAATGTGTGCATTACAAAGCACAGAGATTGGAGACTCCTTCCATAAATGTCAAGTAAAAAAATATTTCTTTCTTTCTTTCTTTCTTTCTATATATATATATATTTATTTATTTATTTATTTATTTATTTATTTATTTTTAATAAAAGTTTGTTGTAGATTATTTGGAGCATCCAACATGTTATAGAAGGGAAAAAAGCAGCTCTCAGAGCCAGGAATTTAGCAGCCCTATTGTATACTGTAACACCTCTCAAGGCATTATAACAGTGCTATGGAGTGTAATGCATTATCTTAACTTATAAAATGCATTAAAAGTTATGTAATAAATGACCTTTATAGACAAAAAAAGAAGAAGAAGAAATATAGTAATAATAAGAAGAAATCTTGCATAATTATCACTTTGATATTTCACATTATGACATTATATTTAATTTCTCACATTAATTCAGTAAACTGTGCCTAAATAGAATGTGCATTATTGCATTCAATATGCTATTTATTTACAAATACATGACTCAAGGGCGCACGATGGGTATAGAGGTTCTGAAAGAATAAAAGAATTAAAGCTTTCTTTTATCATCCCAAGTTTGTCATGCAAAGCAACGTTTGTAAGATATTTCTCGCAACATGTTTCAAAGATGTGAAACTGGTTCAACATGCCAACGGAAACCATTTAACTAGAAACAGCCTTGAGAAGGCTTATGCTTTCAGAAATCCACACTGTCAACTTTGAAGAATGGCACTCCATGTACCTTAGGTAATTCTAACCTTAGGTCATTTTCTTCTCATGTTAGTCCTGAGGTTAGGCATGAGGTTAAGCCAACACTTAAGTAGTTTTATGGCTAAAGAAACTCCCACCCCCACATTTCTTCAAAAAAAAATTTTTTTATTATTTAAAAATTGCTTGTTTACGTAATAACCTCTGCAGCAACCTCATTTCCCTTCTCATCCATTCCAACTACTCAGCATCACCACTATACTAATCACCGATCTGATCATCTGTCATTGTCTATAACTGAAATGAAAAACTTGCCAAAAATAAGAGCCAAAAAAGCCCTTTACGAAACTTGGAGAACTATTTCTCAAGACTACATGGCATCAGTAAAATACATGAAAGTCTTGATCTTTAAAGAAAGACTTTTGCACAGTACTGTACTGTATATGAGCATAATATTGAGCATTGTGATCACACCATGTAATCACACCCATATCTAATCATGTCCATATGACCTGAGTGTAGTCTCATGACCAGATTTGGAACAATCAATGAGTATGTAAGCAGAGAAAGGGGCTGAGTTGGACCAAACCACTTTTTTTTTTTTTTTTTTTGGCTATAAAGCTTTTTTTTTTTTTACTACAAGGCTGGGCTTAATAATCACCTGACACAATCAAAGAAACCATGTCATATTTCAGCTAATAAGACTAGACAGGTTATCCTGGACCTCCTGGTCACCGGGGACCTGTGCTACATGCCATGACATGGGAAATGAGCGACTTTTGTTCCCCGATCCTAAAAGCCTCATTAACAAACCTATGATTGCGTTTTCTACTCTTTCACTAAGTCTCGCTGCTTTTTTTTTCTTCTTCCAAATACAAAATGGAACAGAACATGATTGTCAGATTAATGGAAATAATCTTTTTTTTTTTCCACCATCTACAGCATAGGTTTGTAGTGTCCAAAGTGTATACATGACCAGAACCATTAGAGAGCACTCGAAAATAACAAGCACTGCAATGAAACAAGGTTAAATAGGGGGCCCTGATTACTCGCATGCACTTGTCCATATCCGGATGGACCCTTTGTTGCCAGTGCCCCTTCAACAACCATCATATGACCCCTAGAAAAAGCTGAAGTATGGAACAGGAGGTTTTGTATAAAGAGTTTTCACCTGGCTTTTTTGCGAAGTATTTAGTTCCTGATGTGGTTTCTTGGGCCAAACTCATGGGGTACAACAGCTGAGCAGGGGGCAGAGTCTAAAATCAGGGAAGATTAGGAAGGAAATGTGTCAGACTAATCCACCATTGAGTTTCTGTTTTTAGGCTTTTGGCAGCTTGGAAGACAAGAAGGCCATTCCTGTTCACAGAGAAAACTTAATTAATGTTTATTATATAATTTTAGAGGTTTGTTCTTTCAGTTTCCTGCAACCAATTTAGTTAAATTTTATTTATATACAGTAGTGCTTATACAGTGCTTATGTAATGCAATGGTCATTGTTTCTTTACAAAAAAAAAATGAAAATAAGTTTGAAAGATGTGAGAAAATATTTATAAATTATTGTTATTAGTTTGTAACTGATAAGCAATCTGGGAGCGACAGTGGCAAGAAATGGAAATAAGAAGAAACCTATTTTCATTTTTAGGTAAAATGTTACGTTATTTAACAGATTTCATCACTTACCATTACCAAAACATTGTACTAATGCACATCCACTGCATGCCTACATGGCTTTGAGGCTGCTCAGTTCTCCCTTTATTGCACATGACATGATGATGTAGGATAATGAGTTCGCATCCCAGTGATACCACAGCAAGTCAAGAGAACCAACGGAGCACTATAAGATAAGATTAGATAAGATAAGATAAGATAAGATAAGATAAGATAAGATAAGATAAGATAAGATAAGATTTCTGAAACTGTCAAAGAAAGGAAATATTTTTAAAAAAATCTTTATTTCTTTGTATTTATTTTACTTAGAAGACAAATGTAAATATTTCAATATAAAAAGAAGTTTATAAATGAAATAAAATCTGCAGTTAGTAGAAAAATAGTTCTTCAAGAATTTCTCTTTAGCACCTTTTTTTTAACAGTGCCAATGCCTTTGAAGTCGACTACCTGCTCAAGGATTTATATCATTGAGCAGGTAGCAATTATATTATATTATATCAGTTTTGAGACCAACATAATGTGATCGCAGTGGCAGCTTCTTTACTTTGGCTCATGTCTCCCATCTGTGCTCGCCTCAGAGCAAAGGCAGATCTTCAGTCGGCTGTTTCCATGGTAATATTAAATGACATCTTTATTTGACAGACCTGGAACAAAGAAGGTCCAAGAAGATTTGGTACCAAAAAGGTGGGATTTCTGGACTGTTCCTGTTTGAATGCTGAAAATGCTAATGAACAGACCTGAACAGACGTTATAGGAGGAGTTATAGAATCTATTTTAAAACTATTTTTAACCCTTTTCTTATGTCATGGCAATTCACAGGAAACACTTGGCCTTTTCTCAACTTAGTGACACATTTGTAAGATGAACGTTTAATGTTAATAAAATTTTAATGCAACAAAAATAAGTTAAATTGTTTAGATTATTTATATGATAAAAAAGCTAATAAAAAAATTAGGCTATGTTTGTAAATCTGCATAAAATATTTCAAGACCACTAATGTGCTTTAGTGTAAAAAAAAAAATATATATATATATACATATATATATATATCAATAGATAGTATGCAAATATACAACTATATTTCAAAAATACGAAAAATTTAGATATTAAATACAATTTATTTAAATTCGGACAGGTGTGTTTTGCCAGACATGTCCACCACAAGACTGGTTCCCAATCCTCATCCTGAGGGAACCCCCTATCCTGTCCTTTACTTTGCTTTGTTTTCCCTGCTCTATTTAAGCAAAAGCAGTTAATAAGCTGAATAGTTAAATCAGTGGTGCTGGGAGCTGAGAATGTGTAGGTCATTCGTTCAAAATGAGCCAGAAAAATATTACATTTGGTCACCTCTTATATTTAATTTTCTTTTTGGTGTATGTATGTTTATCTACATTTTCCTGGAAATACATAAACTGGTTTATTACTTCTTCTTAGACAGTTTTACTTCTTATAAGTAGGAACTTACTTATCTAAAGGATGATTGAGAGAAAAGTGGTATCTTTTGCTATATTACCATATGTACAAACTGAGGTATGTACATCCCTCTGAAGTATGTATAGCCCACTGCCGCTTGCAAATACTTGTAATACAAGTGAGCGAGTCACATAGCAATAATCTCTCAAAAGTAATGCAGCATTAAAATTAAAAACATAACCCGTGCCAGGCTACCATAATAAAACATGTCCTCTTGACTAGTTATTACTTTTTCCTTCCTCCCTTATTTAGATCCAAGATCTACTTCAGTGACTCGGACCCTGTCCCAGGCCAACACTGGAATCATTGCACTTCCTTCAGGGAACTAAGAACAGGTTTATCACAGTGGCCGCTGAAGTCATCATCCAAGCATCCCTCAAAAGTCCACACAATGTCTTCTTTTGTTTCCAGTAAGAAAAAACTTTTCTTATATTAAGCAAACCTCTTAAAATTATGTCTTGTGGATGCTGAGAAAGTTTCTTGATTGCGTAAAGCTAACCTCAAAAAGAAATAATAATTGGTTTAGTGATATATATAGTATATAGAGGGCTTGGGAGGATGGGGGAATAACATAAAAAGTCAGTTTTAATAAGGCTACATAAAACCTACACAAGCCCTTCATTACAGTAGGAATAAATTTACATATATATTTAAATTATATTGTAACAAGTTTTAGATTACATAAAAATAGTTAATTTCTGATATTAAGTCGATATAACAATTCACATGACATAAGCTTTTGTTATGACACTTAAATTTGATAAAATGTTATAACAACCCTAGACAATGTGCATAACCCTCTCATATTGTCTACTAAATGTCACATTATTTTGGAATACTCATGAGTTACATGATTTTGGTGTTCTAATTGACTAAAGCAGTTTGCTAAAAAAAAAAAAGTGCTATGTCACTTGTCAAAAAAGGATTATATAGATGTTATAAAGTGTTATAACCACCACCTGTAATAAAAGTCAATTAATAAAAATACATAAATAAATAAAGAACATGCCAGTCAATAATGACTTGTATAGATGCCACATAAAGTTATAAACACTATATGTAGTAAATGTTTATGTAGTTAAGGTAAGTGTTTATATGGGGTTATGTTATTTGTTACGAAGTGGCTACGGTAGAAAAGTGTCACATAGGATTATCACCAGCAACATTAATATAAGTGTATGTCATTTCCGTGAAGAAACTAAATAAATGCCATAACGCATTACAACCAAACAAATATTACATTATAACAAATGGCACATAACTGTTTGTGTAAGTCAATGTCACTTTTCGTAAAAAGATCTTGCGGCATAACATTGCACTGTGATAACCTTTTATTTATCTTTATCTCTCTTGCCACAAGGGGTTTATTTTTGCATAGGCATGTATCATACAGCATAATAACCAATACCTGCAACAAGCTGAACTAAAAAAAATTAATTGTAAGTTTCTGTCAGTTGCCATTATAGAATTTTAGAAATTATTATATGCAGACAAATGTTTATTTAGGTTTATGTCGGATGTAGGGAAGAGATAATAGGTGTCACATGGGCTATAACCACCATCTATAATTGTAACAAAAAATAGTCAAATATATGTTTAAGTATGGGTTTATGCTACTTATCATGAATAGCTTATGGGTAGTACATAACATTATAACCACCATCCATAACAAGTGTTCCTAAATGCATGGTAAGCACTTATAAAGTTGACCAATTTACATATACTGTATAGTATAGCTTAATAAATGGCTTATTTAAGGGTTGTCAAGCTCTACAATCATCTGCAAAGTGTTAGTGTAGAAAACTAACTGGATGAATTATATTTATTAGCCTAAATGAAGTAGCGGTTTATCAATTCCTGATTTGGGACTTTTCCCCCTGGCCTCATGAGAGCTCATGGTGGAATTCATGTTAGGTTGTGTTCGCCTGCTGGCCACCTTTTCAAGTTTGAGAGTTGGAATTTATTTCGTCAGGCCATGTCCTGCTGTGTCCGGCTTAATCCTGTGCAGAAAGAGAGAGAGAGAGAAAGAGAGAGTCGTGCTGTGTCTAGCCCCCTGGAAACCACCACGAGATTCTTGCAGTCACTACACATTTGGGTTCAAAAGCCTTTTCTACGAGAAAGAAACAAGATGAAGAATTGAACAAAGTACCAAACAAACAACACACAATTGCCCTTTTCACTGGCACATTTCCTTTGGTGTATAACCCTAATTCAAAACATATTAAACTTTTGGCTTTGTGCATGCTCCATCTCTGTAACAATGTTGAAATTCCTCTCAGTGCTAATCCTGCTTAATTACTCTTATAACCACTAACCCTGTATTTTAATTGGAATAAGTGTCAAAGGAAACATAAACTGGCATCTTACTACACATCTAAACTTTTTCACCACTGCTACTGTTTAATTTTCCTCTGATAATAAAGGAACACAAAAACAACAAGTAGACGCAACAGGATATGTTAACTAGAGTTTGTCCATTCCTGTAAGGAAGAGGGAAATACAATGTTTTGTTTGGTACTGTACTGTAGCTTCGACACAACACATAACCTCATACACCCCATACCTATATACAAATCCTCCTGGAGACAAAGTGTCCCGTGTCTTCCAGCTCTGCCATGATTGCTATGAGAAAAACAGCTCGTAGCTACAAGAAGACACACTGTCATTTCCCTATTCTCATTTCAAGTCATTTGTCACAGAATTTAACACATATCAGTAACAGACCTTTTAACTAAAGCACCTCAAAGTTATTGTCATAAAAAAACAATTATATATGTTATATTAAATTAAAACAATTTAAACAGATCAATACTTTACTTAATGTGACAAAAATGGCTTGGAAAAACCTCTGCACCTTTACATTATTTACTAATTAGCATCGATCACAAAGCTATAATTAGCAAAAAGCTAGTTCGCTGCTAGCAAACTGTAACACAATACAAATTCGGCTAATGTGCCACAAAGCAGTCTGGTCACTAGTTAGGTGCACATATAGGTAGCCAATTATATTTTGTCCACTTGTGCCATTAGCTAGATTTTAACTTGCATGTAGCAAATAGCTGACTACTTTTAGCTCACTTTGGTTATTAGCTAGATGTTTTTTTAACATTGGCTAGTGAAACAAAAATGTTTTCCTCAGTTCTGCCACTAGCTAAATAATTTCTTTTTAACCATTATGCCTATTGACCAATTTGGCAATTAGCTACCTAGCTGACAACATTTTACTTGGTTTGGCCACCAGCTGATGACATTTCAATCATGTTGCCCAATAGCGAGCTTTATGCTTGGTTTAGCCAATGGACAGCTCATTACTTTTTAACTAAATTGCCCAGGAACTAGCTCGACTTGGCCACTTGTTAGCTGACTACCTTTTAATGATTTTGTATTTGTACTACATTTTGAACACTTTGACTAGTGGCAAGCTTACTGCTTCTTTGCTCTCACATATTTTATATTTTATAAAATAAAATAAAATAAAAAACTCCTGTGTGCCCAATCATGCATCCATGAGGGTTTACAGAGGAGAACGTGTCCACAGCTCACAATTCTAGCATCACTATTTACAAGCCAGTTAAAAGGTTGTCATCTAGCTAATGGACAAAATGGACCAGGCTGCTTTGTGACACATTAGCCAAATTTGTATTGCAATGAACTAGCCTGCAAACTATAGCTTAGTGATAGATGCTACAGAAAGTGTCATGCATTTGCATTTTGTATTAAGACTGTGGCACTTTGAGAACCTTCACATTAACACTCAGAGAAACATGCCAGTGCATCTAGCATTGGTGGTAGACTTTACTACTTTGTGTAAATTGTCAAAATAAATGTTACTGTATATATGATTTAATATTATTATTATTTTCTTGGTCTGGCTCCCACAAGGTTGAAGTCAGTGGTACTTTGTCCCAAGCTGCCCATGGCATTATGCTCAGGGTCGGGTCTGCCCACTCCATTAGAAGTAGGAGGAACACAGCGAGCCGTTTTATTCTGCTTCTGTGCCACATCTACAAGTATGAAATTAACAGCTCTCTTCTTTTCACATATCTACCCACACTTGCCTCAGTTCTGACATTTAGGGGGATCTATTTTACAAATGTACCTTGAGTTTTTGCATTTTTTGTAAAACCTTAAGTGGTTTCTTTTTAAATACAGTTTCTTTAAGGAAGCTCCATGGTTCTGATTGTCTAGCAGTAGCTACTGTAAGACCATGACACCAAATGAAATCTATTTATTAGGTTTATGATCTTTAAAGGAATACTTAATAATAAGTTAATGAGAATGCACAGAAATTCCATGAAAAGATTTACATTAAAAAAAAAAATTGGAAAAAGAAAAAAAATTGTGAGAGCTGCTGTTCTTCTGCATTATGGTGCTCTGTTATGTACACATCATTGGAACGGCTCTGTGGGATCCACGTTCTTGTGTGGGCCTCATTCTATTCACATGTAAAACCTACACAGGCATGATTACACACACACACAGACACACACACACTTCACCACAGTCTATGTCAGTCCTTTAGCTTGCTTCAAAGCGGCGGATGTTTCCAACTCTGATGGTATCAAGTCCAAAGTCACGTGATTATTCATCCCGGCCAACCTTGTGTGATTGACTCAGGCCTCTATGACGTGTTATTTTCAGAGGCGTCCAATAAGGGGGGGATAATTATAGCTGTCCGGTGGAGCTGATTTTGTCGAGTGTTTGTGTAGATAATGATTTTGGGTGGGACGCAGTGCTCAGCGCAAACATTGGTTAAATACAGCAAAATTGCTTACGTCTACGATTAGTCATTAAAAGATGTGAAAAGAATGGAACATTTCCAAAAAAGCGTAGTGCAGCTAAGGATATAAAGGAAATTCAGCTCAATTTAAGAACCTTTGTGGTAACGATACACTAATATCTTGAAACAAAGATGCTGCTCTTAGTAGTATTTGGGGGGGAATTTGTAATTAGAAAATTTTAATAAATTAATTGTTTGTCTGGAGAAATCACATTATTTCAGGCGTGTGTGTGCATGTGTGGTTTTAAAAACATAAAACATCGTAATATATTTCAAATAAAGGTCAATTTAAGACGGTAAAGTTGCTACTAAGTGCCTTGATGGTGTTAGTGAGTATGAATGTTTAATTTCTTTAAGCATCCAGGGACTAATGAAAAACTGCCATCTAGTGCATGTGTACATGATTGCAGAGTAATATAATGTACCGAACTGTATAAATAATATCTAATGGTGCCAAATCGGTCTGTGCCTATATATTCTTTTTGTTTGTTAACCCAAAAAAAAGATAACTTTAAAAAATACAGTTTTAGAATTAAATTAATATTATATTAAAAGTATATAAACTATATTTAAATATAAGTAAATACAAAACACAATTAATTTACATACTACCTAACCCAACTACAATAATTTAACATCAGTAACAAATAGAAATAGTGACCATAATTGCCTTTCCTGGTAAAATACGAGAGAAAAGGGGGGGGTTGATGAGGCCTGTATATACACCCTAGTATATGTTTAAAAGTGCAGACAATATTATGCTATCCCACTTCCCCCACCATCACGCTACAGGGTCTTGTCTTAAATACCTGTAAGTGATGTCCACAAGCTGGTGCATGCCT
Organism: Clarias gariepinus; assembly: GCF_024256425.1. Taxonomy (NCBI): domain Eukaryota; kingdom Metazoa; phylum Chordata; class Actinopteri; order Siluriformes; family Clariidae; genus Clarias; species Clarias gariepinus. Next base: position 5,684,534 of record NC_071122.1, on the reverse strand, counting down.
TTGGTTCAAACCTTATTTTGTTTATCCTCAAACGTGTTTAAGTGGCACCGAAGTGCAGTGTGAAATCTGCCTACTGACTTGGTTTATATATACAGTATGTATGTATATATATATATATATATATATATATATATATATATATATATATAGACACATACACACACACACAACACAAAGAAAATATCTGTACTTTTACTTCAGTTACTTCATCACATTTCTGCATGGTGATGTGTTAAATAACCACAGTGATGCGTAGAATTTGAAGCAGGAATTATGCCATCTGTTGAATTGTGTTTCCTTTGGGACCTGCTTAATAGTATCCCAGGTGTTTAAAAGAAGCAGAGCTGGTTAAAGACCTTTAGCAAGATGACAGTTGGGAGGGAGAGAGACAGATTTATCATGACTTAAAAGCTACTTTGAGCTAAGACAAGCTCAGTAATATTGATACTTAAGTAAATTACGTTGAAAGTGAGTAATTCTATACATTTACTCAAGTAGAAATGTAGATGGAGGACTTCTACTTCAACATGAGTAATATCTTATCTAGGATACCTCTACTTTTACTCAAGTACAGGATCTTTAAAGTATATACATAATTGAAGACTGATATTAAGATTATTGTTGTTGTTTTTTTCTCTTTTAGCTGCCCTTATCAAGGGCAAAAAATAAGAATTTTTTTTTGAAATTTTTTTTTTTTTGAAAATTAAAACTTCACTTATTATCATATAATAAACAAATTACTTAATTGGGATGTCCTTACAGAGTGTATTTTTTCTTTAAAGATGGGGAAGGACAAGAGGGTGTAAATATTTAAGGAGCAGACAAGTTCTTAGGTGTATGATACACTTGCAGCGATCACATAGTAAAAATAAACAAATAAATAAAAAAAATTACCAATAATAATAATCTTTTAAAAAAATATATATTTCAAAAAAGCAAAAAAAAAAAAAAAACACAGCACAGACATTTTTTAATTAAATTATTTGAAATTTATTTCAGTGATGGCTCAATATTTTTGGTAAGGACTTTTTTCAGTTTTAAGTAAAAAAAAAAAAAAAAAAAGTCTTTAAAAATTGAAATCAGATTGTCAGACAGTTAAAAAAAAAATAATAAAAAAATAATACCCCCATACACACACGTTAACATATTCAAAATGTATAAAACAGCACTTAAAAAAAATAATAATAAAAATAGAAAATAGCCCAATGCTCATAATTCCTCCTTTTTCTTTTCAGAGTCTGGCTTTAAGCTTGCTTTAGGCTGTTTGCTTTGTGTCTTTTTGGATGGCTTGTGTGTCTTCTTTGCAGCTGGTTTTTCCTTTTTCACTGTAGTTTTGTCCTTCGATTTTTCTGTCTCTTTTGTTTTCGTCTTTGCTTTCCCTGCTGGTTTTGTTTTCGTCGCTGTTTTGGCCTTGTTTTTTTCTGTTTTTGTGGCTTTTGGCTGTTTGTCTTTGCTGTCTGTCTTAGTGTCAGCGTTCGTGTCTGTCTTTTCCTCTGTGGTTTTGCTTGCCTGCTCTTCTGCAGGCGTTTTAGTTTCTCTAGTCGTTTTTCCTTCGTCAGACATCACGCTGTCTTTCTCCAACAGCGTCTCTTTACTGCCATCATCCTCTCTTTTCTGGAAGTCTGCGTTCAGTGGGCTGGAGAGCATTTTTAACAGCTCTTCTGCCTGAATTCGCTCCTAAGGAGCCAAACAAAAGTAATAGGTAATAGATAAGTTAAATGATTAAAAATAACGTTTAAACTGTAGTTTTACAGCCTAAAAACTTCCATTTCCTACTTGTAACCTGTATGATCACGTTAAAATAACAATAATTAATAACTAATTCTTTTCTTACATTTAAGTCATAATGTGTTAAAAAAAACTGGGCTACTTTGTCATATTGGTCACTAGTGTTAATCCAAAAAAACAAACAATAAGAGAGAAACAGACATCAAATGAGACAGAATGTATGAGAGACAAATGTTAGACAAACAGGTTTTAATAGAGACAGAAAGACAAAGAGACAAAATATATGCCCAAGCATCAGCAAGACAAACTTATGCATGTACAGTGCCGGAACTAGTTATTAATAAGTGTTATGATGACAAGCCGTGTGAAGATGAAGGTGTAAGCGGTGATCACCAACTCTCCACTGAAACTAACCTTTTCGTCATGTCGAGGATCCAGAGTGAACCACAGAGCCACCGCACATCTTTGACCTTTCGTCACAGCTCTGACCCCGTGAGGGTTCTCCTTACCGGCACTAAATGCCACAATGCGACCGCACTGAGGTTTCACCACCGCCTGCAGAGAGGAGAGAAAAACCTCCTGGTTCACATTGTGTTCACACCTCATTCTTAACAACAACTAATAAATTTAAATGAATTCTACAATCATGGCAAGTAAATGTTACATAATAAACATACCTGTGTGTTACACACACAATAATTACAATATATTTTTTTACTAACTAGATGCAGATTATTACATGGCCATAAATATTTTGAACAATGTGCAGCTCTTACTGTGATGGTTTTGGCATCGAGTTCTGTAAAGATGAAGTCTCCTCCTTCGAAGTCATCATTGAGGTACAGAATGGCACTGAAAGCAGAATGGAGTATAGTAAAAACAGTAATAACTAAACCATGGCTGCATGTTGTGCCGGGTTTCTATGTACCTATAGTCCCGGTGTGTATATGCTGGTGGCTCTTTGACACACTCGTTGAGCTCGGAGATCAGAAGACAGTTGTCGACGTGTACAGGGTGGCTCAGGTCATCTCTGTCTTCTTGTTTCTCTGGACAGAAAGACACAGATTATACAATGCACTAAACCCTTGGTTGGTAAAATTGTCTACTTTTTGTGTATTTGGAATTCAGATCAGAGCTTGGTCATGACGACTTGGTCATAAATACGTTCACTTCGACATTATTAAGCCATTTTGTGTGTACATCTGCGTCAACCATGATCTTTTGTGTTTGTGTAGTCATTCGAACAGGCACTTCTTGTACCTTTAATTATTTGGAAATTGCTTCCAAAAAAAAAAAAAAAAAAAAAGAGACCATTTATTTCTTTTTTCTTGAGGTGTTAGATGAGCTGCTTGGATTTTCCTGGCAAAAAGGCACTGGGTATAATAAATATATATAAGTATATATAAAGGGTGGACTCTTAAATAAATCCTAATTAGAATGACTGGAAAATCAAAAGCTTCTAAAAGGTCATTACACCGATTTCTGGCTCTTTTATTTCCAAGCTTTTTGCTGAAGTGAATGAAGATGATGCACTAACTTAAAAAAACTAAGTACAGTGGAACCTTGGATTAAGAACAGAATTCGTTCGTGGAAGCGGGCTCCATTTCCAAAACACTCGTGAACCAAATTAAATTTTCCCATTGGAAATAATGGAAATTTAAATTATTCGTTCCACAGCCCAAAATATCAATACGTAAAAATCATTAATACAAAATAAAAAAAAATTAACCTGTACTTTTAAAAATAAATACAGACGGATAAGTGTTTCCGTTTGTGCACGCAGGCGCTGTGTGTGTGTGTGTAATGATGAGATGGACAAACTGGTCGATGCCCGCCTGTTCTTTTTTTTGCTGCATTGTCGGGCTATAGTACAAACTTTCCGGTGGATCCTGCACTTAAATCCAAAAAGAACAACAACTACTAAACAGAAAACAAAACTCGGGCTCTATAGCTTAGCTTACATCTTGCATCCGCGTTCACAACACACCGGACTGCATTACCCACAATGCATCTCCCGCGCTGGACTACACTTCCATAAACAGCTGTTATAAATCAACCTCCCTCTCCCGCAACACTGTCGGAAACATTTCATGGAACATCGCTAATGACACTCGTGTGAGCGCATACTAACGGAATCACTGCTGTAAAGTTAAACAAAAACAAATGAACCCGCACTTTACCTTTAAAAAGAATGACGACAGAGCAGTGTTTCTGTGTAGACCGGGGAGTGTTTGTGTGTGTGTGAAGCAGAAAGGGGGTGCGGCACAGTGTCAAATTACGCGCGAGCACACCCATAAGCTCATACAGGCTGAAACAGAGACAGAGATAATGTATCTTTAACCTCTGTAATGAGAATTTCTTTTGCTTTACACTCGCGCTGTACACACGTGTGTTATAAGAAATAGTACACGCTTACAAACACGAAATAAAATATGTTTTACGTATACACATGTGGTCACAGTGTTATAGTAAACAGTACACGAATGCATGGCTGTTGATTATACAAGTAAGAGATGCGCACTAAGACCCAGCAGGGGAGACGATTACCCACAATTTCGCAGCGCAAGAGAGAGAGAAAAACCGTTGGCTCAGTTGTGATCATGTGATACTTGGTACTCGTAAACCAAGACAATGCTCGTTTTTCAAGTCAAAATTTATTACAAATCTTTGCTCGTCTTGCGGGCACACTCACAAACCGCGTTACTCGTAATCCGAGGTTCCACTGTATTATAACATGACATAAAAAACTGAGACAGAAACTCTGGAGGTTAGGCCTTATAAGTATTTGCTAAAATTGGACATTCCCGTGTGAACGGCGCTCCTCTTACCGTCGATGGCGGAGCGGCAGACCAGGTGTGAGTAAGAGAAGTAGAGAGAAGACTGGAGACTGAAATATGACTCCACTAGTTTCCGCACTCTCTCGCTGAGGTCAAAAAACAGACGAGCGCTCTTCAGAGGAAGCACACCATCCTGACCGAGCTGTCACACACACACACACACCACAACCACCACATAAAACACAGAATTTGGATTGGGATCAATTTAGTTAGAGGCAGTTCATGTACAGTATCGCCACAAAATGTGACTCCAAAATGGATTTCTAAATGTAAATGGTGAATTTATATACAGTATGTTTGCATTTGAGTTTATGACATAGTGCAGTTCCTTTATAATTCTACATTTGGTATAATGTAAACTATTGACACATAGTGGAAATGAATTATTTGTTCAGTTTTGTTAAAACTAAACAGTAAATTAAACAGAAAAAAAAATCTCAGATTTCGTTGCAATTCTAAACAAACTTCACTAAACAGTAGCATACAAAGGATAGCAGTGGCACCTGATTACAGCTAAGAGTATTATCTATAAAAAGTAAAGACATGACAGAGCAGAAGTCTTACCTTAAGAGCTTTGAGAATAGTCACGCCCTGGAACATCTCACTGGGAGAGTGTGGACTTGGCCTTCCTCTGTAGCCATCACCTTTCTTTGCTGCTGTCTGAAGCAAAAAAAAAAGGGAAAAAAAAAGTGATATAGCTGAACAAATTTACAATGCTTGTTTCCACTTCAACACTTTTCTGTCCAGAACAACCACTTTAGTGTCGTTTGTAAGAATATTTTTTAGCTACACCATGACAAAAAAAAAACGAACAGCACATAATACATATCAAACGATGCAATTAATAATAATGATGATAATAATATATTTTTAAAGCATATGTAAGAAAAAGAGTGAGATAAATAAAATTATTAGATTAACTAAAATTAACAGGTTCCTTAAAAAATAAATTGAACTGAAACAAAAAATAAAAGGTGAAAATTTTGTTCGGTCCTCCACAAATATACTGTCTTGAGAGTAATGCATGTCTCCTTCATCGTTTGATTTTTATGAGCAGTTGATGCAATACCGCCCCCTACAGGACTTAAAGGTAAAGCACAAACTTGGCAGGAATAAAGATGATGTGACATTAGTGCTATTAAATCAAATCTTAAAAATAAAAAATCCATCTGAATTGGATCAACAGTCTAACTATAATTTACAGACACTCATGAAACACCCCTGTCTGTTGAAAACCTGGGTGAGTTCATGCATATTCATAGAAACTGAACCCTTTGATGAGAGTAAAATAGGAGGGTAATTCATGTTAGCATGCTGGCTAGGTCACTGGATTTAGTACAGAAAATGGTCTGTGTTTATTTCTCACTGTTATCACCTACATTTGAAAGCCGGTGTAATTCCCGACATTCGTCGTCGGTGATGACTCCGTCCAGGACAACTCTCTGTGAACCATTCAGAGCTTTGGACGCCATGCTAACCGTGATGCCATCGAGTGCCGAGCTTGCCTCTGGAGTAAGTGTAGATTTACTGTTTCCTGGAATTAAAACATCAGATAAATATTCTACGGAAGTGGGCAGAAGAGTTATTACAACTGAACAGTTCTGATAGTTTTTAAAAAGGATTAAAGATAGTTAAAGAGATTCTGCAAACATTTTTATGTTCATTTCCTCCTTTTTTTTCTCCTGCGGTGTACAAACTTTTGCACTTCTATGTACAATTCATACCATCTTTAATCATCTTGGTAATGTCGGATGATTCCTTGGTCTTCTCCTCCACCAACGTCTCGATTTCCTTCATGAGATTGCCGATCTCCTCTGTGATGCGAGCCGCTGTCTCTCGATCAGCCCTGAGCAGCACAGAGACACAGTGTGAATCGCACTTATAATCGTTTATTAGGGTGATGGAAAGAAAAACACTGTTAAAAGAAATTGATCAAGGCTAAAATGGTGTGCTTAAACACAGAACAGACAAAACACAACAGCAAATTTCCAGACACTGCATTTTACATCCTTATTGTCTCTTTCATCAGTTATATCAGTTTATTTGTAACTGCGGTGCGAGCAAAAATGGATGCCCGGCTTGTGAATTGCAAGAAAGAAGAAAAGTATGCAAAGATTCTTTTTTTTGTTGTTTTTCTTTGTGGTCTGAGGGTATAACTGAAGACAAAACAGCTCATTGAGCGTTGGGTTATCTGTAAAATTCGGAATGATACTAGGAAGGTGAAAGTTTTCTAAAGAGAATCATTACTGACGGATTCTTCACTACAAGCCCGAGAGTAAATAGCAGAGTATGGAACGGAAACATTCTCAGTCAACTGAGAAAAAGTTCAAAAGACAACCATCAGGTGGAAAATTCATCAATGCTTATAGTTGTCTGGGATTCTCAAGGGCCAGTTTTGGAACATTATAAGAAAAAAGGTTCAGCAATCAACAGTGCTCGTTCGAGTGGGATGCTTACAGAAGGCAATTCGGGATTAAATGCAGAGTGTACAATCATGTGTACAAAACAATAGGAGAAAAAAAGAAAAAAAAACATTTAATATAAACCGATTATACAAATTAATGAACGGCATCTGATTTGAGAAATCAGCAATGCTGTGGTATAATTATATTTAAACAAATCTCATTATTAAGTTTAACGTATTACTTTTGTTTGTCCCTGAGTTTCTTAGGCATGATTTCTTCTGGTGTCCACATGTCCTGAAAAACAACAACAAAGAGAGAGTTGCAGTGTTGGCCAAAGTTCTTAATTTTGTAATTAGGTTTAAAAATTTCCATTAAAAACTTCCAATTGTTTTATTAGTAACCAGGACTAATAAAACAATTGGATTTAAATGTAGAATATCACTTTGTTTATCAGAGTTGTGATTAAATGCTTAAAGGATCTTTAGGGTTTAATAGGAACTTACAGGATCAACAAATGTTATTCCGAAAATTTCATATCCGAAATACAAGAGCTCTTTCTCCAGCAAGGAGTTCTTGATATACTGCTGAACAGCCTAAGGATAAAAACAAAGAGAGATATAAGTGATGGAGTCATGGGAAAGTTCATACAATGTCAAAAAACCCTAACAATTTCTAACACTCATGACAAGCGTGTGTTTATGTCACTGTAGGCTGCACATCTTCTTTGCAAAATGTAAAGCAGTTCTACTATAAAGCTGAAAGAACGTTCTTCCATGACTTCTAGTGGTGTGTTTCGACTCATTTGGATATATCTCAAGGTGAAAAGTGTAAATACAGGACAGTAAAACTAATTTTATTGTGTTTAATCAACCTGATGCTGCATTGTAACGTCCGCAAAAGACAGGCTTACCTTTTATTTATTTATTTTCTCTAAAAATAAGTACAGAATACTCCCTCACATCATGCAAAATTCATGACACGTGTGCCAAAACACTGTCAAAGCACCTCTTTGTCATTCCTACATTTCTAACTCTAGCGTGATGCAGTGGCGTTGTCAAGAATTACATAATACTTTATAATCAAACACGCCTACATGGAGCTGAAATAGTTTAGTCATGTAGCGGAGTCGGTAAGAACCTCTCTGGCTGCAACAGCAGCGGCCTTTTCTTCTCCCAGCATGGTCGAGTAATACGCAAGGTTCTGTTTCATCACTTCATCATTGGGATGAAAAAGAAGGAAGGTTTTTGCACATTCAATGGCTTTCTCGTATTGCTCACCTGAAAAAGAAAAGCATTTGGACATTTGCTCAGTTATATTATATATATATTTAGATTACATAATTGGACATCAGGTAGCAGGGATGAGCTGAAAAAGTATTGTACTGTTATAGTAGGAGAACTGGAGATAGTTAAAATGCGACGGAAGGAAGTCTTCAAAGGGTTTCTCTGTCCCTGCGGTGGACGCCAGCTCCATGGCGCAATTCTGCTTACAGTTCAGAACGTACAGATAGTGATCTGTAATGAAACACACACAATCAACGACAATCCACACACCGACACACACACTAAACCCTGACATGGTAAAAGTTTTGAAAATGAAACGTTATCTGCCGCATGCCTGTGATTGACTGAAAGAGGTCAGCGCCGTATTCCATGTAGTTGTATCCGTCGTAGTCGTACGCGCCCTCGCACAGCGCCCGGCACTCTGCGTCTGCGCTAAAATACTCCTCGAGCGCAGTCTCGAAGTGTTCGATGGATGAGGAAAATTCATCCGTGCTGTAGAGATGCTTTCCTTCCAGGAACTCCGCCTGAAACATTGCACCAAAATGTCATATCATGTCATGCTTAATAAAATGACACTTGACTTAAAGTTGTTGGGGTGTTTTTTGTTTGTTTTTACCATGTGCGATCTGGCTTCGCGGTCTTTAAAGTCTGTCTCTTGCACACCAGCCATCATGCTGTAGTACTCCAGGTTCTGTCTCATCTCCATGTGGTCCGGGTTTGCTACATAGAATGTGTTTGCTGCTGCCACAGCTTTGTCGAGCTTGTTCATCTGTGTATGTGGACAGATGAGGCTTTGTTACGTCACAAGTCTACTACAGTAGTTAAGAACTGAAACTCCTCATGAAATTTGCCTCGGCATACGGAGCATTTTCTGCATACGAACGAACGAATCAAGCCCAACCAGTGGGAGCGAAGAAAGTGTACATATGTTTGTGTTTTTTTGCCATTCTGAGCAAGATTTAGTTAAGACATAGCAACATGAGTCCTAAGAATGTAATCAAGGATGGTAGCAAGAAGAAAAAGGAGCCACTTTCAGTTTAATTTTTAATTTTAATCATAAATTAAGGGTTGTGATATATATTTATTTTATATTTTACTTAATTAACATGTCTTTTCTAAATGTTTTGATTGTTTTATATGCACAAAATATGATTATAGTGTTGGAAATTGACAATATTGGTAATGATCAAGGGTGGTTGGAACAGATTATCTGCATTTATATTACAGTATTTCCATTGGGAAAATGCATTTCGCAATGTAAATTTTCGTCTTAAAACTTGCCTCTGGAACAGATAAAATTTGTATGCTGAGGTACAAATGTAGTTATAAAGACAAGTCAAGGGAGTAATAGACATTTTTTTAAAGAATGCTGAACTGAAAAAATCGGCTTTAAGAAGCCGGGAAGATGAGGGAGATTAAGACCTACAGTTGGCAGTAATGTAACCTTTAGGATTTCAACCGCCTTTAAACAATAAAAGTAGAAGAAAAATAACAGTACATTGATTTACTTGTTCACTCATTCATTAATTCACTCATGGCTTTAATTAAATTAATATCAATACTTGATGTTTTGTGGGAGTTTTATATTTGTGACAGTTTATGGGCACTGGTGGCTCAGTGGTAGGTGTTTCGCCTGCCATGCGTAAGGCCCGGGTCTGAATCACAGCCAATCCCCAAACCGCCAAGCCACTGGATCAGTGCCGGTTCCAAGCCCGGATAAATGGGAGGGTTGCGTCAGGAAGGGCATCCGGCGTAAAACTTGTGCCAAGCCATGCCAGGAGCAGCCGAAAGACCAACAACAACATATCTGTGACAGTTTACTTGTTTAAATTACAGCAAGGTAAAGTACATGCTAAGTGCTATACTATGTGCATCAGTGCACTGGTTTTACATTTTTATGACATAACTCTATAATTTTATATTTATATTATGTGGTATATAATTTATATCATTGTCTCCTTAGTCTTATTTTTTTTTATTTAGTACATACAATACTCATTATTTGTCTTTTTTTTTCAAATAAAATTCTTGAATCTAAGTACCTCTGCGTACGACTAAAAAAACAGTAACCATGGTAACCAGTGCTTCTATTACTAGGCTGATATTTTAAAAAATGGTTTGTGATGTTAGCATCTTATGCTAGCGCTTAAAACACCGTTCTTATGTTCTGATGGCGTACTGGACATTTAAATAGTAAAATATTTAAATTCACAGTAATTAACAGTAATGTAATCTCTGTGATTTAAGTAAGGGAAGTTTAAATGTGTCTCGACGTGTAGCGTAACTCCACCTAAAGACGTGGCACCTAAATCTCAGCGAGGGGGAGGAGGTGGGGGGGATGTGCCGTTCATACAAGAAGTCCGTTCTGTGAGTCGACTCATTCATGTTCAGCTCGTGTAAATTTGTATAACGCAAACTACTTGCGTCCTCATTAACAAAAAATACTTGTTTTTTATTTAATGAGAATAGATCCCAATAAAAGGATTACAATAATAATATTTAAAGGAATAAATGCATTGTTATCATAAATGCATTGAATCGCTTATGTAGCTGAAAGAGTCGAGCTAAGCATGGTGATTCATGAATCGATTCAGTGGAAAAAGAATCAAAATTACTAGTTCAGAGTTAAGAAAAGTGATTTGTGGTTTAATAACGCGCTCATGAATATGTTTTTTTGTTATTGTTGGGGAATTATTACAAAATAATAATAAATAATGTGTTATTTTTCATGCATAATGGTGAGGCTGTGCATGATGCATGGATGTGATGATGAAGAAACTCATTCATAAAAAAATTAATGGTTCACCTTAAAATAAGCGACTTGCAGGTAATTGTACGGAGTTCTCTTTTTAAACTCGAGCTTAACCTCCTCGCTGACTTTGTGCATGGATGGCGGCCCGAGCTTCTCCGCCTCGCACCGGGTCACGCACTCGGCCCGCTTCAGCACGCGCTGAAAGAAGCCCAGGTCCTGCACGGGCCCGGCGCCGGGGAGCGGGGTGAGCTCTCCGGGATCTCCGTGCTGATGGAAGGCGGTGAGGTTGGCGCAGGACACCCGGCACTGAGCCTTCACTTTGCGCACTAAGCCCTTGTTCCTCAGTGCGCGTTCCATGTTAAGGATGACCGAGGGCCAGTCCTGCCTGTAATACGCCTCCACGGCGCTGTCGAACAGCAGGTCGTACGGCTCCAAAACACCGCTGAAATCCGCTTCGCACGCACCGGGCTCCGACATGGACAAACCCAGGAGTAGAGCGAGGAGAGACACGGCGCAGGAGGACATGATGGACACCGACCCGTAGCGCACCTCAGCACAGACCCTCACCAAGAGATGCAAACTTTTTGCCCTTAAGGGGGCGGGACTGTAGCGAGGGGCAGTGCCGCGTATGCAGAGGGCGGGGCGTAGGGTAAAAATTTGGATGCAACTGTAGTGTGGCCCCTTAGACTCCTGGTTATTAGTAACACCAAATGTTAATTTAAAATTATTATTAATTATTACAGTTGATGAGACAACTATGTGACCCTTTGGTCACTTTTCGTGGCCATGACTTGCTAAGGCGTGAAAATGAGATATTTTATTGTGGCTAATTAGGCCAGAGGGGTCTATAGGCCACTATACAGTTGCACTAAAATCTTTACCAAACGGCCAAGACCTAGGGAGAGTATAAAGCAATGTTGAGAGTCTTAGACTGTGGAGTCACTGATTAGGGAAGAAAGCATTTGATGATGTTTTTGAGGAAGACTGGACTGGAAAGTCCTCTTTAAAGGACTGGGAAGCCGAGGAAAGAGAGAGATCAATAGGTAGCAGTAACGCAACTTATAGAACTAGATGCCGAGTGGTACTGAGAGGAAATGTGTTGAGACGAAGAGTCTGAGACACAAAACCAGACAACATCAAAACAACACCAGAAAGAGGCATTAGACATTTCAAGGAAGGCTGGACTGGAAGATAAGGGGGAATAAGACATACAGTTGGCAGTACTGGTTTCCAACCACCATTAAACAATGAAGAAGAAGAAATGGCATTAGAGACATGGGACAGTCTATCATTGCTAGACAAATAAAGTCATCATTAAATAAAATGTAAATGTGTAGTTTGAGTTGTAGTAAGCGCTATAATCATGTGCCACCAGGATCTGGTGTATGAAATTTTGTTTGCTAACTCAAAAATAGAGACAATTATAGAATTTCTCATTCCTGTGGGTCATGTCACAAGTTGGCAAAAGAAGCAAGTAAAAAGTGGATGTTGAGGTCAATCTCAAACTGTCAAAATCAGAGAGTTAAAGTATAGTTTGATTGATAGTAAGCTCTCTAATGTGCATACCTAACTAAGAATTATTTTCCAATTAGAATTACTTAACAATAATTATTTATCAAAGTCATATATGCATACAATGGGCAAAACTAATATGACTGAAAAATGAAATGAATTCCTTTTTTTTTTTCAAGCAAAACAGTCATGTAATTAATGTAATTATATAATTACATTAGGGGTTTGGTCCTAAAAATATTTTATATGTGACCACAAAATTGCCCGATTAATTATTTTAAAGTCACAAAATCAAAAGGTGTGTTGGAAAATAAAGAAAGAGGACAATGGAGAAAATATTCTGTAAAGTTTTTATTGAAAAAAAAATTACTTGAGGGAAGATGAGGGAGATGAAGACCACAAGGTGGCGGTAATGCAATTTATTGAATGCCAACCGTCATAAAACAAGACAAAAAGAACGGTTTTTTTTATTTTATTAATGCTTCCTACACAAACGTGCATAATAACAAAATATTTATATGTATGGAAAATACTTTCTAAATAAAAAGGTTTATTGTGAAAAACTATATGTTTTGTGTATTTAGTCAGGCGTTTAATTTGGAGTGCTAAAAACGGTGTAGTAGTAAGATTGCTACGATAGTAATTACAGGACTAGAATAATTACACGGACGCGCTTAATTGTAAGCTTTTATTTATACATGAATAAAAATTAAATAAAACAAAGCCTAAAAGAAGTATATTTTGACAAAACAGATATGAAATAAACGCATTTTTTCCCCGATGGATACGTCGCTATATCAATGTGCAAATGTGTGATGTCATCAACATGCGCAGGACCCCGTAGCATTTCCGGTATCCCCACAGCCAGGCTGCTTTGCTGAATCAGGGAATTTCTCGAGAATAGTTTAAGTTAAAGGTTAAACAACTATTTTGATACCATTTTAACTGAAGCTAAAACTTTTGTATTTTATTAATTAAATACAAGTGAACATTGTCGCTGCCAAATGGATAAAGCTGTCAGTTTAAAGAATCAACCTGATAAACTAACAACAGGTAAGTTAGTGCCACTCAGTTCAAAATAATCTTAGTTGTGTTTTATAAAATGTGAAGGACTGTATGACAATGATTAGCAATAATAATAGCGATAGAAATATTCATATCTCTCTTAAGGCACCTCGGGCTGTTACAAACAGAAAGAGACAATTACACTGGAGATTCCTTTTATAAATATTAAATAAATGCCTCCTTACAGAAAACATATCCACCATGTCCCTGTGATGAAATTGCGGTTAGTATAGAAACAATCACGAACCAGAACGAGATCTCTTAGAGTGGAACATACCCGTTCCACCAGGGAAGAAAAACTCCATAGATGTGATAACCTGGTCATTCAGTACATTCAGGTCATCAGCAGACTTTTTATTGACATTTAATTGCCACATTTTGTCGCTAAGCTTAGACTTTAGCAATTGAAGCAGCCCCAGATCATAACACAGTCCCAAACTGAAGTAATTTTTCTGAGGAGTCTCATTAACGAGTGGTTTTCTTATGTACACACAGCTGTTAGCCCCAATCCTCGCTGACTGTTACAACAAATAAACCGTGCACATGTTAGACTTACGATACATAGCACCCTATCCTGCTGGTATTGACGTTTCACCATCATGTTTCAGTCACGATGGTGGAAACCAACAGCAACCCGAGCGGCATGGTTCTGGTCAACTCTTATCACACCAATCGAGTTGGAGATCCCATGGACCTGGTGGCTCTGGCTCAACAGGTTCAGAAGGTACGCCAGGATTATAAACACCACCTCTCGCATAATTCACAATTCTCCTCCTGCTGATCAATACAGCGTTGTTGTTGTTTTTTTTTCTCTTCTTTTTCAGGGAGATGAATTTGTCCGAGCAAACGCATGCAACAAGCTGACCGTCATCGCTGAGCAAATAAGATACCTGCAAGAGCAGGCGAGAAAGGTAATATCATGGTTCTGGCGAGTTCTCGATTCTGATTGGTCAGAAGGTGTTGATTAACTTTCTAGAACAGCAGCTCTGAAAGTGATGCATGTTCATGTTATTGTGCTTATTATTGTTTTTTTAGTAACACTTAATTTGCAAAAACACAAACAAGTGCATCTGCCACATTAACACGTTAAATTTAAAAACGTGTGTCATCTCGGAGCTGGTGAAGTATAAAGGTCCCGTATTTTACTCTTTCTTTGATAAGGTTAATACAAGTCTCGGAGCTCATGCAAAGTGTGTGTGTGTGCTACAAGAGGTTGCTGTGGAAACAAGTGCGGACAGCTGTATATAATGTACAGAAAGTGAGAGCAGGAGCATACACATTCTTTAATAAATATGAACATAATTGTGGAGGGAAGAAGACTAAAACACTTTACTAATTCACATCGCTTCATTAAACCACTTCAGTTCCTTAATCGCTTGGTTTTATCATATTCGTTTTATGTGTCTTTTTTTTTTTTGTACACACCAATAACATATTTTAAAACATATCTGGTTTTAGGTGTTAGAGGACGCTAAGAGGGACGCCGATCTTCACCACGCAGCCTGTAATGTTGTGAAGAAGCCAGGAAACATGTACTATCTGTACACGCGTGAATCCGGCCAGCGGTACTTCTCGATACTCTCCCCGAAGGTAAAATGTTCTTTGTCGCGAAGAGCCAAATTAACAAGACCTTAGAACGCAGTATGAAGCATCTTCCACCAGCGAATTGTCCATACCACAACTGAGCCACAAAAGTGGGTAATGTTTCTATGGAGGTTATAGAGCTATGGTTTGACGCATGCAAAGAAATGAACTACTACTACGCAAAACCCTGAAATTAAAAATCAAATGGTTCTGAAATTATTTCTGTTCTTTTTTTTTTTTTTTTAACACAATTGGTTGCATGGTACTTGAGTTAGAAGTGTAATTAAAGCGAGTAAGTTGTAGCTTATACAGTAAAGGAAAAAGCCAGCAGTGTGAAATATAAAACTGATGAACAGAATCTGACAGGAATGATGAATGTCTTAATGATCATCTGCATGACACTGCATGTTTATTTTATATAACTACTTTTATCTCTTTTTCCTTCCAAAGGAATGGGGTCCTAGTTGTCCCCACAAGTTCCTCGGCGCTTACAAACTGCAGCACGACATGTCCTGGACTCCGATGGAAGACATTCAAAAGCGGGACGCAGAAATTAGCATAATGGACAAACTCCTGAACAGACAAACGGCCCTACCAGCCAGCACAGAACCAAATTTCGAGGGTCTTCCAAACTAACAGAGTACAACCAAATCTGATAACTGAAAACAAAATAAGTTAAATCTGTGTCCAGGAAATTAAGTCATCGATTCAGAATTCTATGAGAATATGTTTCTGAACCAAACATGCTTTATTGTGTATTTCAGTGGTATCTGATTGCAGATTGCACACAATGCCTCTCTCATTGGAGCTGCCTCAACTTTTAAAATAAGTTTTAGAGCGTCAAACCATGTTAGCAGTATACACTTGATTTTAAACAAAAATTCAGACTCCAGAAATCAACTCTTCAGTGACCTTGAAGTACAAACTGACATTTAGCCAACATTTCACAAAACATAAAGACTTAAGGTAGAATTTTTTGCTGTGATGTCTAATGGCAGAAATGTACTCAACACGCTGTTCTCCGTGTGTTTGTGTTGTCAACCTGCAATGTTGTGAGCGTATTTCTTCATGTACACCACAATGTATATGATGCATATTTGTCACTGTGCACTGGTAAAGACACACGTCAAAACAGTTGGTGAGAACTGAGTACTCTCGTAAATGTTGCCACGTTTGTTAACTTTATGCTATACTGTCTGATTGACCTGCTGATTTTTCTCGGTCGCCACAGTGAGCCATCCAATTTGCACGCACGCTTGGCGCAGGTTTTATGCCGGAGTCCCGACCATCCCATCTTACCCGGCTTGGGACTGACACTACATGTAGTGGCTTGGGTTTGGGCATTGGCTGGGATTCGGACCAGGACCTTCCGCATGGCCCGTGTGAAACCATGTTCCTGCTGTCTCCACTACCATTATATGAACCCTCTCATTTACATGCATCTTGCAGGCACGTATGGGCACATTGTATTAATTTCTGGTGACACTTCCTCTGGTGGAAGCTACATGAAACAAATGCAGGATATGCGAGGCAGCCATCAAGCGTGCACATACACTCTAAGCCACTACAGCAGTTATGCTGGTCAGTCTTACCTCTGAATCGACTCTGGTTCTGTCCAATCAAAAACAAGAATGGGGTCCCTAGCTTTTCGAAAAATGTTGCAACTTGGTGTTGTTATGGTCTGTACTTCAGGGCCACTGTACAAGTCGATTTAGATGATCGCATCATGCTGTTTCCATGGCCACAATCCAATAATACAGAAAATTGATAAATAACTAGTTCTGTAGAACAGGTTTAGGCATCTGTAGTACAAATGTTTTATATGTTCAATGTGTGTTTTATTATGTAAAAAAACATTTACTATTTATGGTAGAACATAATGTAAAATTAATAAATCATAGAAACATATTTATGGCCTGTAAAGTAAACAGCATATTACATAACCAAAAATAGATGTAGGCTCCTGGGTTTCACACTACTTATAATCTTTAGTACTCTTTATAGAAGGTTCTTTTAAACTAAGTCTCCTGGGATAGGCTCCTGGCCCCAGCGATCATGTATACAGGATAAAGTGGTATAGACGATGAGAGAATGAGTTACCAACCATCTAAAAACTAGTTTCTCATGTAATATGTTGCTTTATAAATTTTGGAAATAGTAAATGGTTTTGTACATAATAATGCAGACATGATAAACACGTATAACAAAATTTGTACTAAAGACTTTCGCACAGTATTGTATAAGAGACCACATTATAATATAGTCAAGCCAGTACTGCATGTTTTTCCATAAGATATGACTGAGAAGGATTTAAACCATGTTCACCACTGTGGAGTTTTCGATCCTTATTGGTCAGAATCTGTGAATACCAGTTAAACATTGTACAGTATTCTGTAAAGAGAAGTTTATTTTATCTTTTACAGAAGGAGTCTCCAGTGTCTGTTTCGTGTTGATTTATTTCTCAGTTGTACCACCTTTTACAAATTGTATAATACAACATTGCTGCTGTAATTTAAAAAGAATAAAAATTAAAGTTTGTGATTATATTTTATTATAGCAGTTTCAATTATTTATTTTGATATACATTCTTCTGGGCCACGTTTTGTACGTAGCTACCTTTGACGCAAACCCATTGAAATATAACTTGGGGCAATCGATTATAATAGAAACATAATAAAAATGCATATTTAATTATTTCAATTAAAATTCAATACACGCTTAAAGACATATTCCAATACCATGTCCTCAAACATCATCGGTTGTCGTGCTGCAGTGTGCGGTTATGATTTGTAAGTAGGAGTTGACATGGGGCAGCAGTTCCCAGTTGTCTGTAGCGATGCTGACCTGAACAGCGTCCTCACCCTCTCTGATCATCAATAAAATGTGATAAAGCGGCGGAAGGAAAAACAGAACCTTCCACCCATTTACTTTTCGTGAAATCAGATAACTTTGGAAATTCTTCTCAATCAGATCCGCAAGAGGTTCACTTCCAGTCTTAAAACAGAACAGGCTTGTCTCTGAAGTTCTAGGTTCCTTTAAGGATATAGTGTCCCAAATCCGGTCAAACACCTCTGCTTTGCCCTGAAGTGGTGTCCCTAGGGGTAAAGGCACGGGAAGAAATATCTCATGGAACGAAACTTTAACGTCTGGTAAGCGAGTGTGCCAAGACTGGCCATCTTCCGTGGTGAAAATGGCACTTACTCGTAAACTCGTCGGGTATGGATGATGCGGCTTCAGCGTCACGCTGACGCTATGCGGCTTCCTGTCTCTAAAAAGGCACGGCACGTAGATGTCATTTACATCCGAATAGTGCATAGTGTCAACGTCAAAATGAAGGCATATGGTGAAGATTCGATCGAATCTAGGATCCGGCATGTTAGCATGAACGAGGTTGTACATCAAAATGACCTCTGAGGCAAAGCCTGGGGTTTTCAGTTGCTCCTGGTAAAACTCATATAAGTCTGCATCACTCAGGACTTCGGCACTTGGACCTGCATCCTGAGAACCATTTTTGTGAACTTTTATAAGCTCGAGGATACAACTCTCAGTCTGAAGAACCGTCAAACAACTGCCAAGTTCTTCACTTGCAGTGATGGCTGACAAAGATCGCACTTTCATCTGTCCTCCTATAGGTGCCTTGGCAAGGATGCTTGCAAGTTTTTCCAAGGACAAGTTAGTAAGAAGGGTGTAGTAGAACCGGGCGTGGTCTTGAATATCCGTGTCCTCATAACGCCTGGACATGTGCTGCAGGAGATCTGAGAGTTCGATGAACATCTGGTTGAGAGTAGGGTGCTGGAGCAAGTTACGGCATACCGCGAGAATGGCGGCGCCGACATTCCAGCTCCTTCTTTCACAAAGGTTGGAATTGACGAGGATGTCAAGAAGGAAGCAAATAGTACTTCTCTGGGTAATCTGACTCTCCTGTGCGACTCGAGCCAAGATTTTTAGGTGCCAGCCCAAACTCTGAAGGGTCAGTTGCACAGGAGGCATTTCCACTATGCACCTTTGAAGTGCCTTTAACAGCTGGACTGGCCAAAGCGAATCCTCCAAGCGTTCCTGGATTCGATCTGCAAGGTTGATCAGATTTGGCGCAAGGTGACAGTTTCTGGAGTACAGCTCACGTAACTGGTGGACAAGTTTCTCTGAGAGGTTCTCCATATGGCTGAATTGCAGGAGGAAAATGTAAACTGCTCTGAAAGACGTCACCACAGATTCTCTGCTCCCATGATTGTCTACTATTCTGAGCAGGGCCATCATGTGATCAATTAAATATCTCAGACCTTGGCCGTCCTCTTCCTCATTTGCCTCGAGATGCACCATGCAGAGAAGGTTCAGTCTACAGAGCATTGTGGTACTGTCGTTGAACACATTAGGGAAGAGGGATAGAGTAAACTGAGGTGTAATGAGAACGGGTAAGCATTCCTCTCCACTGCTAGATATGGGTCTGTTCTCGGGAAAGTGAAGAATGCAGTCCATGTAAAAGAGCTTCTCTGGAATTCTAAGCAGGGGATGTTGCGCCATGCCAACTAGTCGTTTAAGCAAGAAATGCTCATCCTCAGCAGTGAAGAGGCTGTCGGTGAACATGCCTTTCATAAACAGCGTGGCGTGCATCAGCTCCACCTCGGTCGTCCCGAAAAGCCTGAGCAGCTGAGACTTAAATATGGCCGGAGAGATGCCTGGTACCATCGCCACCATCTCGACGAGTCCTCGCAGCAGGGCACCCTGCGATGGAGACGTCATCAAGTAGGATTCCTCCAAAAGCAAGGATGTTACAGACTTCAGTTCTTTGTAATCCAGCGTGGTTGGGAGCTGTGGAACTTGTGCCACGCTTAAAGACTTTGCAAACTTTGCAGGTTTCCATACAAATCCTTCATTTCCAGATAAGACGCTCCTAAGCTTGCCGTTATCCATGTCGTTTTGTTGGGTCAATATCCAGACTGCGTTCTTGAGTGCCTGTGTGTAGAGCATGGAGTAAGCCTGGTGCAAAACAGTAGTTTCTTGCTGCTTTAGATAATAAAGAGCTTCTAGCTTCTGTGACAGAAGACCTGGTTGGCAGGTTTCCATTTCTCGAAGACACTCGCAAGCGGTGGCTCGGACAGAGTGGAGACTTAGACCACCCACGTTATCGTTAGTGTCCCGAATCAATGTAAAGAGGAAGTGCAAATACTCCTCTGCAACTTTTGTTCGGTTAGACAAGCCCAACGTGCATATCAGAATGTTGGTGATGGCCAACATGAGGTGGCATTTTAGATTAATGGATTTGGGCGGAATACAGTTGAGAATGGACACAAGCTCCTGCGCCACCTCTTCTCCCGCTAACATGGTCGGGCAAAGGATTGTGGGATGCTCCAATAATATGGAGAGCAGGAGTATCTAACATAAAAATAAAAATAAAAAAACATTTTAAAAAATGCATAATCTTATATAAAGTTTAACAATTTTAAATGTTTTTTTTTTTGAGAAAAAAAAACTAACAAGCAAGGTATGTTCTAAAATTCTATTAAAAAAATTTAAGCAGCTGTTATCAAAATTGTATCTTAGATTAACCATTCCTGTGCCCGCTGCCTTTTTTTCCAAGCAGGCCGTTTCACTCAAAATATAAATTCACTCAAAAAAAAAAAAAAATCTTTAACATTAGGCATCTTGTTCTTACTGTTTACTCTCATATTTTTATTTTTCATACAGGGTGCGTTTGAGTCAAACCGGGACATGTGGTGGTGAGATTTCTGGTGAATAAAGCCCTGAAAGTGATTGACCTTTACAGAAGACTTTAAGCACAGTACTGTGAAGAGACTCTAATCGCAGTAAAATAACTGAACAGTGCAAACGTTTTATAGAAGGCTGAATATCTGGGAACGGCGATCCTCGCCAAGGGAGCTCTGAGTCAACTGCAGTTGTGAAGCCACATCCACCGTATGTGAACTCCTCTTCTTCTCTTTCTCTTTCCTCTCTCCTCCTGTCCCCCCCTTTCACTCTTTCTCTCTCTCTGTCGAGCTACACATGTTGTTCCCGAGCTGCCAGTGATCCAGACTCCCTCTGCCCTCCGGACCTGTCTGACCCATCCTGGTGCCCCGCTTCTGGCTGAAGATCTCGTCACACGCCAGTGTGTCTCTCTGGGATGCGTCTGGTGTCTGGGGATGATTCTCTCTACCTAGAAAATGGTTCTGGCCTTGACTGGTGTTGGCAACTGTTTCTCTGGGGATTAGACAGTTCGATAGTTCAGGACTGGAACTTCCTACAAGTCTACCTGGGTCTTCAATAACTACCTGGACTCCATATTAACATCAATTAACATCAGCTATTATAGCTGACCTGCCTGCCACCTAACACACTGTATAAATGCAGATCATTTACTGCTTTCTGTTTCACCCAAATGAGGATTCTGGTTGAGTCTGGTTCCTCTCAAGGTTTCTTCTTATTACCATCTCGGGGAGTTTTTCCTTGCCACTGTCGCCCTCGGCTTGCTCATCAGGGACAAACTGACCATTTTGATTCATACAAATTCACATTCCATACAAACTTAAATAATTCTTTTGATTGTGTAAAGCTGCTTTGCGACAATGACAATTGCTAAAAGCGCTATACAAATAAAATTGAATTGAGTATAGTCCTGACCACGCTCCAAGCCATTTCCACATGGACACGGGGTACCTGGGAGAAGTTTCCGATCATGGCTCTGACATACCAAGAAAACTTTCTACCTTGATGGTATCCAAGCACTAGTGAAATGCATGGGATACGTGCATTAGTGTAGCAGGGGATTATAGCGAGAAATAGATCTGGCAAGTTAATATTTATCTTCAAATTCGCCATTTTAAAATCTAAATAGATATATAATATAAAAATGATTTATTTATTTAATTGCCTACTGTGATCGAAGTCTTCTTTAATGTTAATCAGTTTTACTCCTTCATTAACCAGAAATTTCATCACGAGTCCCAGTTTGACTTAAACCCCCCTTGTATCCTTTTTTGACTTACCTTCTTGCTGTCATGCGCTTTGCCATCCCTCAGTTTGTCAAGAAGTTCAGCTAGAAAGCTCTCCGGCGTGGTGCAGGACAGATACTGAGATGGACTTAGTAAAAAAGAGGAAATTCTCTGCTCCCAGGACGCCATGATAAAGGTGATACTGACGGTGGCGCTGTAGGGAAACAACCAACAGGGGTTTGTTTTGTTTTTCTTTTACAATCAACAGGTTGTCCTCTTAATCATGTCAGCTCTGTCACTTTAAAGAAGACAAGCAAAAGTAAATGCACCCTAGTGCACTGAGCAGTAGGTGAGAGCAGTCCACTACTCTGCAACAACTTAATAATAAACATCACAACACGCGTACGACCAACATCTACTCACATTCAGTTCACATTCGGGTTAAAATCGATGGAGAAATGTGCAGTTTTCGGCTTGATTTTACACCCCATCCCCACCCGCCTCTCTCTTCCCTGCTGGCTAAGACATGTGATTCTTATTTCATGTCACGTGACTCAACCTGATACTACATTTGTGGTATTTTCGAAAGTCATTGCATGTATGATATATACTACTATAACATCGTAGATGTAATATTTTTTATATTTTTATATTATATACTTTTTTTTCCTTATAATTTAAGCACCAAAAATGTGAACTTTTAAAATACATTTAAAACGACTTTTAATCTGACGTGAAAGAAAAGAAAATGAGAAGAAGAAAAAGTCGCTCTGCTGCCCCCTAATGGCGAATTTATATACAGAAAGAAAGAGATTTAAAATAATACGCTTATCATCTGCCTAATATTGAGAAGGTCCCCTTTCTTGCCACCGAAACAGTGATGCATTGTGTGTTCTGACACCTTTCTGCTAAAACCAGCTTTTCCTCAATTTAAGTATGATTAAGTATTGTAAAATAAACAACTCTGATTATTATTATGACTATTATTATTATTTTTATTAGTAGCCTAGTAGTAGTAATAGCAGTAGTGTTCTATTCTGTATTCATGCAATTATCTGGCAGCATGGCAAACATAAAATTCAGATCAATTTAATCCATTCAGTGCAGTGGAGTCATTGATCAGAGAAGGAAGCACTTATTTTTAATTTTTTTTTTTTTTTTTTTTTTAAGAGGAAGACAGGACTCTAAAGTCAGCTTTAAAGGATAGGGAAGCTGAAAAGGGAGTGAGATCAACAGATGGCGGTAATGCAATGTACATAACTCTATACTAATGAAGGCACAGAGTGATGAGAGGAAATGTGTTGAAGAACTAAGAGTATGTGAAAGTGACAGATAAAGCAGACGAAGAGTTCAGGACACAGAACAAGACAAGGTCATGTTTTTTTTTAAGGAAAGCTAAAGACGCTGGGAAGATAAGGGACAGTGAGACCTACAGTTGTCGATAATGTAACCAACTGAATTCCAACCACCGTTTAACAACAAATAAGGAGAATAATTTAATCTAATTTATTTCCAGACCACATTTAAAACAGTCAAAGCTGACCAATGTGATGAGAGGACTTTAAATTGAAATGTTGGGTAACGAAAAAAAAAAACACTGGGTAACATAAATCACACTTCATGCAGTTACAAATAAAGAGCTTTAGTTAATATTCACATCAAACATCATGATGGGAGAAAGCGTGATCACAGGGGCATCCCTATCAGTGCTAGGCATTTTCTGTGGTCTTCTTGGAAGCTTGACCTCTCTCATCAATAGATCTGCTCACTTACTGGAATGGATGTGGGTGTCTTTTTTTTCTTCCCCACACACATTCTGGGTAAACAATAGACACTGATGTTGTATAAAAATCCCTGTACTTCTGACAAAAAGTGTCACATTATGCCCCTAATTTTTGTTTTTTGTTTCATTTGAATACCTGTATCTATAGGATTTTATGACATTTGGTGTTTGACTAGTGGCATGTATGGGTATCAGGTCAATACAAGCAATATGGACAAAAAAAAAAACAATTCATAAAGTGTACAAGCACGCAAAAGTTTAAAATTAATTGATGTGTAAGGGCATTTACAGTAGAAGAATATATATACATACATACTGTATATATTGTGGCTCAGTAGTTATGAGCAAGTGAACTGTCTACAAAGAACTGTAATGTATAGTAAGATATGTGGAAGATTGAACTCATCTCTTTTATGTTCATTTGGCTGTTTCCGGTTTCCTTCTGAAATTTTTTAAACAATAGATTAAGCCGGGTACATTTGGCTGCGCTCTTCAGCCTGCTTTTTCCATAGTGAGACTGTGATTTCCAGTAAGACATGATCCATGATTGTGGCTTTTATGTCATCAAGAATGTCTTTAGCCTCTGGTCTTCCTCTCGTACCACCACACCCTGATAAGCAATTGTCATTGTACAGCATTTGTATTTCTATTAAAATTCCCTCCATATTTGCCAAATAATTACAAGATTCATCTGAGAAACAGACAGATTTATATGCTTTGTACAATGATTTTTTAAATGTTTCTTTATATTTAGTTCATTTTTTAAATGACTTTTAAATGTGCAGAATACCAGAAAACAATTATAAAAACTCCCTTCATTACTTAATTTACTCTCCTGCTACACTAATGCACTTATTCCATTATTTCATGAGTGCTTGGATGCCATCAAGATACAAAGTTTTCACCAAAGCCATTATCAGGCAGTCTGCTCCTCATGTAACACTCTGGCCTGGCAAGAATTCCTTTAAAGGCCTATAATGTGCAAGTGGTGCTTATTCATTATTGTGTTTTACAGTTCCCACAGACAGTTTTCCGCAAGTTGGCGACAAGGATCAGGGGTTCCACTCGCTGAATGTTTACGACTGCAATGAGGTTCGAACAACAATGCACATTTACACCATTCAAATGTTTTACTGCGCCTAAAAGTCTTCTGTACATGCCAACAGCTTTCATGCGTTCACTTACCAGAAATTTTATCACAAGCCCTGTTTTGACTTAAATGCCTCTCGTAAAAAAAAAAAAAAAAGATTTGTAGTTCAAAATAATCGGATTATTGTTTTATGTAATTTTTTTTGTTCAGACATTGATAAATTTAGAAGCAAAAGTGCCTCATTAGGTGGCACGGTGGAATAGTGGTTAGCACTGTGGCCTTACATCTCTAGGGTACGGGTTCTGTTCCTGCCTTGGGATCTGTGTGATTTTTAGTGTTTTAGTGTTTGTATGTTTTCCCTGTGCATGGTGGGTTTCCTCCGGGTACTCTGGTTTCCTCCCCCTTGTTTGTCCAGCCAGATTTTGTCACAGCATCACGTAAAACTGTCTGGACAGAAGTTAATGAAACTTTTGCAGTCCTTAGGTATCTGCCTAAAGTTTAACCTGCACCATAAGGAAAATCAAGCTGTTACTATTTTAGCTTTAACCTTTAAACAATTTTTACAAACTCTTTATTATTAATAAAAGAATTTTACACATAATTTGGTAAGAGACAGAAAGACAGACGAATACATTATGCGCATGAAGGCCTGGTTTTATATCTATTTTTTTTTTCAATATTTAGGAGCACTCAGGGTATGTGGTGTATTATTTAAAGCGATATGAGGTGTGATGTACAGGTTATTATTACTACACTGAGCTTTATTATCTGTAATATTTCAACGAGAGTAAAATGGCGCTGTTCCGCTGAGGGCTCGTGCCCCTGCTCTTTTCCCTTGGAAACCCCGTGCGCGAGCTGCCAACGCCCGGCGCAGAGAAACAAACAGAGCGGAATACGGTAAGTGCGGCTGAGATTAAGCTTTACATCTTCATTTTTTTTGTTTTGTTTGTTTCTTCAGACCTTCGAGTCACGAAATTGATGATGTTATGAGCGAGACATGGTTAAAATTGTGTCGCGTTTAAAAAAAAAGCGTGCGAGCGCCTCGTTTTCGTTATTAACAAAGCATCTCAGATGACATCCGTTAAAAGTTAGCAGCCAGGCTAGCGAGTTTCTCATAACTGCTGAGAAAATAAGAGCTTTTCGGTTTTTATATGAAAAAAAAATGGTCCAGGTTGTGAGTTTTATATTCCATTGTGATTATTTCCCTGGGATAAATTGAAATGTATATTGAAATATTTGATATTCGGTCATTCTCCAGGGTGACATCATTCCGTTTTAAATGAGCAGGCATTTCTGCTAACAAGCTAGCTATCCCACCTTACTAGCCGTACCGGTTAAATTCGGGAAAATTAACACCATGCTTCATGTAAACTAGTGTAATTAGCGGATAAATTAGTATTTTGATTATTGGTACGGCTAGTAAGATTTAACTTGAGAGTTTTGTGTCTGGTGGTGCCAATAAAGGCTGACAAAGTTGGCTAGCTAGCCAGAAAAAGAGAAAGTTAGCCTCCCAAATCATCATCATGCTAACCTTATTTAAAATGTTTACTTATTGTAGAAAAACGTATAGGTTTACATCAAAACGTCAGGTTCATTTGAATCGAATGATTTAAGTTAAATATCTAACAGTATAATCTACAAAAGAAATGTTATGAAATGAAGGTGTTTTTTTTTCGCTTGAGGTATTGATATAATAGAAAATCTAGAATGTAAGCCTGGACGCTGGAATTCGAATTTAAAACTAAAACAAAATGTAGTCCTTGGTATACTGAGTGTATACTACTAATAATCTATATTTAGAATGTACCTAAATTTAGTCATTAGTGTACACCCATGTTTATTGTTATTAATGTATTAAATATAATTTCCTGACTCTAGAGTGTAAGCTTGGTCATGGCTTATGAAAAACAAACATCCTGATCATTAAAGTTGGGAGAGGGTCTGTTCAGTGATGTATCTGGGTTTCTTTTGTGCTGCAATACATGTAACGCTGCACTGACACCAAAATGTAATAGGCAATAAAATATTGCAGATCTTCTGTAATTGTACAAGTGCGAAGCTCTGAACTATTCACACGTTGGCTGGCAGCACTGTATCCTGTGTGGTAGGAGCAAATGATTTGCTAGGTTTTTATGTAAGTCAATGCAGTACAGATCGAATCAGCACCAAGTTATCGTGATTTAAATCGTATCTGGTCGTTCCTGGGGATTCACATCCCTACCGATCATAAAGACTAAAAATATTTTTGTAAAATATTATATATTATTATTAATATATTATTTTTGTAAATAATTTGTAAAAAAAAAAAAAAACACTTAAGCTCATTTTTGCTTTAATTTAATTCTACAGCTTTTAAACTATTTATACAATTTCTTCAATTTGAATTGAGTTTAAAATATAAACAAAAATTGGGATTTTAGTGCGTGTGTATATATTTGTTTACACATTATTGTTCATTTATCCTGAGTATTAATGATTCAGCGGGTAAACGTCAGTATCAGGAATGTTGCACAACATGCTTTATTTAGGGCTTTAATTTAGGTACCTAATATTATTGTTTTTATTATGAATCATATTGTAATTATTACTTTCCATCTGATACTCAGTGTTGAGCATACCACTGATGGTCTGGTTTGCAAAAAAAAATTTAAATAAAATTTTATAATAAAGGAAGGCTCAGAAGGATGGATGTAATACGTTGGTAGGCAGATGTACTGTATATAAGTCGTCATCTAGTTTTTTAGGGAAAAAGCTGGCTTGGCTAGTTAATTTGTTTTTTTTTTTCTCCCAAAGAACTGTCACAGAGAGAGATGGACAGAGAGAGATAGAGAAGTCAATTTCAATTATATATTTTATACCCAAATCTCTGTCTTCCAGCAGATCTATACACGACACTTGAATTTCACGTTTTTGATCGTGTAGTTGGTGTTAACGGTCAGAAGTGTTCTGCTAAATTTTTAACTTTCTTGCACAGATGCTCAGATTTGTCTTGATTGCCCAAATTTCTCAATTTCCCTAAATTCTGCTCTTCTCTAGGATCCAGACTTTCCAAACAGGAATTTTCTTTAACTCACATTTATCACAAATAAAATACTTTGTTTATTACTTGAGGATGCAACTTTCAAGGCTGTTGCACATCCTCAATTTTACATCGTTGAGGCAGTCACTTGATAACAATATCCACCTGGGAGAAAGAAAGCGAGCTTGCTTGGGTGGACTCTATAAGAATAGCGGGACGAGGTCAAGCCTGACTTCCGCAGATTGCTGGAAGGAAACGGGTGTCCCTCCCTGCCCCACTCCATCTGTGATTCTGCTCGCTCTCTCTTTCTCTCTCTCTCTCTCTCTCTCTCTCTCAGCTAACTACTGAGGCAAAAGAAAACCCAACTGAGACGTAGCACTTCCTCTTACGCAGTGAGATAGGCAGGAATCGCGTCTGATGTGCCGTCTCTGCCTCTCTGTGCCTGTTACAGTATTGTCTTTCTGCCAGTGTGTGCACGTTCACAGCTGAACAGATGACGTTATGCTGGAGCTTAAAGCTGCAGTGACCTACAGTTGGACCAAGTGTTAAGGCTTGGCCCCTCTGTATTTTGCTTGCATTTCTGTAGTGATTTAGATTACATTTTATGAATCTAAAAGAAGCTCTGGAAATTATGCAAAAAAGATTTCATGTGATCAGTCTGAGCTGAGCCATAAAACAAGACTTAATAAATTCCAGGCAAGTATTATTATTATTATCATTATTATTTTAACTTCACATCACATGAGTCTTCAAACATTGTATATCCTGCAGTCAACTTAAGTGCAAGTGCCAAATCAATATGTCTCAGTGTGACATAAATATTTAATCACAGCAAAGGTTGATTCATTCCCCTGATTAAAATGGTTAAAAATGTACCGGAATGTTTTTGGTTAAATACTTAAAACCTTTAAATATATTTTTTTTTCATTGTAATATTGTTCCTGTCATTTATAGTTAACTATGACTTCTGCAACAAGTGTGTTAAGATTGTCTCAGTTCCATGCAAATTTTGTTTAATTCAGTAAAGTGGAAATCCGAACAATGCATTTAGATGATTGTGTAGTTAGGCATTTCTTCAACATTAGTTTCTGTCTGTCATTTTACTGTTTGATGCTCAGGAATGGTAGAAAAACCTATAAATGTGGTTGCATTCTGTCCTTTCTTTAACCAATTATTATATGTGTATACATGTGTTACGAAGAAAAATTAAGGTTGGATTTTTGGTAATTTAATAATTATACATGGCTACAACATTTGGTTTGCTTTGCTAATCTTCTACCCACACCCATGAGAGAGACTACAGTCGTTTTTTTGCTTGCTACAGTGAATGCAAGAGTATAGTATTTGTTAGGTGCTATATGGTAGAGCAGATCTGAAAAATGAGCAAAGTAAATAATTACAGCTGGAAGGATGTTACTGTAACTGATTACTTCAATGTGTATGGAGTGCATTGACAAGTTGTGGTATTCAGGTTTGTTTCCAAACTTTTGCCTGAAATGACTGCTGCGCTTTTTATGCGTGGAGAAAAATTGTCAAATTATATACTGATGTCTATTAAATATTTTTAACTGAACCGCTAGTATACATACTGTGAGTTTGTGTGTTACAGTCTGCACCAGCAGGGAAACTTAATGCTCTTTGTCTCTTTCGTCTTATGTCTTCATGTTCATGACATGACATGCTCATAGCATCTGATGCTAGAGCCGTTGTCTTAACTGTGATAAACTCTCCGCAAGTTCTTTTGATTCAAATTGAGATTCATTCTTAGAAAGCTACTGGTACTCTTTTATATCTTTTAAAACAAGGAAAGGAAAAGCCTAATGGAAAGCATGATTGTAAGATGTCGAGCAACTAGAGCTTTAGTGCTACTTGATTGTTTTCGTCCTGGTGGAGGAGAATGTTCAATCTAAAAATCTGCTTCAGTATGAGAGCCAGTAAAAATGAGGTTCATAGCAGTTGACCATTCCAAAAACTAATTCAGTAAGGCATTGAGATGGGGCAAAGTCATCCTGAAAATGCCACAATCATTGCAGGGTAAAGGGGATCAACCAGAAGAGTTTTGGATTCATTTGCAGTTCCTCCAAAGCCCTTTCTCAGCAAATTTGCTTTGGGGTCCGAGGTCATTTCCTGCTTAACGTTTAACAATCACTACTTTATTTCCGTCCAGATCAATGTCTGCGTTTTCTTTCATTTGACATTTCCCAAGTCAGGATACTTTTTTAAAAAGAAAAAAATGTTTGTTAAAAATAATTTTTAAATTGTGGGTGGAACTTTTATACACCTTTTCCTGAAATAAGAGGCGACAAATCTTCTCTACTTAGTTGCCTTCTTGACTGCTTTGTAGTCTGTGTTGTGAATAAAGCATATTAAAAAAATTGCACATCTCCCAGCTGCTAAACTAATCTCTAGGGCTCAGGTGGAACTAATAAAGCATTGAGGGTTTTTCTTTTAATTTGTAATCCATCTGACTATCGTTTATAGGAACTGGAACTCTGTCAGCTTGCTGTTAGAATTTCAACAAATGGAGGCTAATGTGATGTAGGGCTGCAACAAATGTCGCACAACGCGGAGACATTTGATTATAAAAAAAAAAATAAAACAGTTTAGTTGAGCGCGGAGTGAACACACTCGGTCTCGCGCACTGATGCTAGCAGAGTTCGGCGCCTCAGATGTGTGCAGTTTGTGCACTTTCTAAAGTTTTTAGATAAAGGGTTTTTTTAAATAAAGGGTTGGAAATTAATGCCTTTTTCTGTTTTTTTTTTTTATCAGATTAATTGAAAAAATAATCGGCAGAATAATAGATTATTAAAAATTATCGTTAGTTGCAGCCCTAATGTGATGTCAAACTCGTTAATATTTTTTTTTAACAAGAGAACCCATTGTTTCGTTACATTTTTACAAGCACATGTTCAGTTCAGTTCAAATGTCTATCTTTTGGTTTAAGTAGATTGTAATTTAATGTTAATTAGTATCTCTGGCCACCAGCAATTTTTTAATTTTCTCTCGTTCTGTTTTGCAGATCTTGAATGAGAAGAGTAGACGGTTAAACAAAAACAAAGCACAGTTATGCAGACGATCAAGTGCGTTGTGGTTGGCGATGGTGCCGTTGGTAAAACCTGCCTATTAATCTCCTACACAACTAACAAATTCCCTTCTGAATATGTACCAACGGTGAGTATCTCTCTCTCTCTCTTTCTTGTTTAAATGTTTTTTCATGGAACTTTAAAAGCATTGTTAAAATATATTTTTTTTTTGTATGACATGTAACACTTATAACATTTCTTTTTTTATTGCTCTTCTAAAGGAGATGAGTATGACATTGTTTAAGGATTAAACATGTGGTCCTTGTTTTCAGGTCTTTGATAACTATGCAGTCACAGTTATGATTGGTGGAGAACCCTACACCTTGGGACTGTTTGATACTGCAGGTACAGTACAATTAGAAAATTAAAAATAGTGCTTTTTGTCAGGATGCATAGTCACACAGGAAAGGGAGGAGCACTGGTGTTGATCAGCACCAAATTGCTCATTGCCATTGTTGTAGGAATAACAAACATGTCGCACTACATTCCATAGATTCTTGTGGAAGGCGGTTTGAGTTTAGGGAATCTTCTACATGTATGTTGAGTCGTTTTCAACCCAGGCCTTCCTTTCTTGCTTCCTGTCATGGTTGCACACGCATACGTGGTTGAGTCCCACCTGCGAGACTTTTAAGTGTGTGGTGGTCTCTGCTGGGTTGTGGATTTTACAAATTTAAACACATGGATGAGCTGCTTGTCAGAATGACAGAATTATAGTATCTTGGTTTTGGAAGGCATTTCTACTATGCATAACATTTCAGGATATAATCTGCAGTTCAGTACAGTAATTAAAAGTAGTTGTAAAACTGCCATTAGTATTTATCAGTCATTTAGTCATTTAGAATACATTCATGGTATAATTTATAATATTTATAACACTGACAAAAAGTTTAGCTTTACAGCCTGCAAGGTAAAATACAACATTTCAACCAAGTCAACTGCTTTGATTTCATTAGTTTTTAAAAATGATCTTTTTTGTGATATCTCAAGCATATTGAAGTCATCAGTTTTATTATTAACATTTTTGGTGGGGTGATTGGTGACTATTTGTTTCTAGAGATCCCCCTTAATACAATGGGAATCTCATGCGTATGATAATATTATATATTTGTATATTAATATTATCACCATATGCTTTAGGTTAAAATATTAAATCCTTTTGGTTTTTACATGGTGTTATGTAGGGTGTTATGAAATTTCCACGCCTCTCACATTTCTGAATGCTCTGTGCTGACAAATGTTTGATTGTTTTTAGTAATACAGTATGCTTTTGAAATAATGTTAAAATCATGCACATAACTGACAAGCAGTAAAATCTAATCAGGTTAAGTGCTAATTAAGTCTCTTAGGTAGTGTTGCATGAAGAACTTCTTTAGTGGATACTCATTATGTGAGATTTAACAATATTTTGATAAATGTATCAATATTGAAGAGATATATTGTTAAAGCTTATTTTACTGAAATTAGACCGAACAATCAGTGTTTGGGCTGCATTTTTTTTTTCTTTGATTGTTGCCCTTGAGGTGAATTTTCCACAACATCCAAGTGCAGTTTTTTTTTTTTTTTTTTTTTTTTTTGGTGGAAGGTGTTGTGTTGTTGTAATGTGAAAAAAAGGCTTCACAATGACTTCGGAATCAGATGTTTATTGTTTCGGTTTCCTCCAGATCAGTGGTTGATGTGTCAAGAATATTTTGTGCTCTATCTACCATTTATGTCTCTAGAATTTACTGCAGTTCTATGAGCTCAGTTTGTGGTTTATGGGTCAGTTAAGAATGTGGAGGGGAAAAAGAAAAAAATATATATAGTATGCTTTGATTTACTTGAGTCAATTTAAAGTTGAATCACTTTCACTGCAAGTAAATATTTTTAAAGTTGACTGAAATTAGGAGATTTGCAATAGAGTCACAAGTGTTGTCTAATGGGTTGTTTGCAATTAAATTACTGTTATAGTGTTTAAAGTTCAAATGGAAGACAGAAGGTCAAAAGCAAGAGTGATTCAGTTGAAGAAAAGCCTTTAGACAGGTTTGCACAGTATTATAAGAGAATAACGAGTAAATCAAAGTATGTTGTAAGTTATGAAGACAAGCTATTTTTCCACAGAATTGAAAGAGGTGTCTGCAATCAAGGCAGTAGATTCATTCAACTAAAAGAGAAAAATAAATCATGTAACAGTGCGAAGAAATGCAACTTTTTTTGTTAGTGGTTAGGTCCATGATCTTAAGTCCATGAGCTTAATACCATGGTGCTGCACAGCAGCTGTGATAAAATTTTTGCCAGGGTGTGCCTCACCTTTTGGTGACCTTTTAATTAACCAAGCAACAAACATTCAACGCCGTTGAGTCTGTCATTATTAACTTTATGGCTGTTTGATTAAAGTAGAGAAACAAATAAACAGCTGCATACACAAGATAGATTATCTTTAACAAAGTAGTCCCTGCGCACAAGATTTATTATGTCTGCAGATGAAGGTCTTTGTGGAAGAATTTTTTAAAGTTCTTGTATGTCCTCATTTTGGTAAAAGCTTTTTGTGCTTTCTTTGTTTATTGATTTGAACAACTGTGAACAATACAAACTTTAGATATTTTGAGAGCTTGTGAGAGTGCTTCCTGTGTAGAAAATCACTTCCTGCCCTTCATCCTCAGTTAGCGATTTTGTGCAAACAACCATAAATATGTGCCAGAATTTTTATGAAATGAAATTCAATCTTGTTTCCAATTTGTGGGTCTGTCTACAATTAACCTTATCTCACCATCTTCCCACAGGTCAGGAAGATTATGATAGATTACGACCTCTGAGTTACCCCCAAACTGATGTCTTTTTAGTTTGTTTTTCCGTCGTTTCTCCTTCTTCGTTCGAAAACGTCAAAGAAAAGGTTGGTCTCATGCATCAGTTATGCTTCTTGATCCTTCTTGTCTATTTCGTCTGTATTGAAAGTACATTTATTTTGATTCCAGTGGGTACCGGAGATCACCCACCACTGTCCAAAGACTCCCTTCCTGCTTGTGGGGACGCAAATCGATCTGAGGGATGACCCCTCCACCATCGAGAAGCTTGCAAAAAACAAACAGAAGCCAATCACTCCGGAGACGGCAGAGAAGCTGGCTCGAGACCTGAAAGCAGTCAAGTATGTGGAGTGCTCCGCTCTCACGCAGGTAAGACTTTTATAACATTTAAATACTTTTTACTTGTGTAAATAGACATGTTAAAATTAAAGTTTCTGCTGGCACATTGAACAAATCACAATGCCAAGAACATGCTGATCACTTTACAGTTGTTGCATTTGTGCAGACTGTTGCTTTGTTAGATGTGAATGAGGACTTCTTAAGGCTTAAATTGTGCTAATTTGTCATTGATGCCTATTATGGCTTCTGCTTTAAGGTAAGTTAAATAAAAACACAGCTAGTGAACAAAGTGGAAGTATTTGTACAGATGCTCAGAGACACAGTTGCTTCATTCCATTGTGGTGTTTTTCATGCGGTTTCTGCGCTTTTAGTGTCTAGATTTCTCTCCAAGCTTTTTGTCCAGTTTTGGATTGTTGTGTATTTTGGCAAAGCACAGTTCCAACAGAAAGTTTTTATACCATTTTCAAGTTTTTCCCCTGCATTCTGTTATATACTCTACAATGAGAGAGAAAAAAAAAACAGGTGGTTGGAGTTTTTTTTTTTCTTTCTTTTTTTTCTCTTCCTGTGAACTTCTTAAAATTGACATTTGGATTTTGGACATTGATCTGGTGTATCAATCGTTTCCTAATTGAATTCATTAAATATAATTAGGGAAAACGCATCTGTGTAAGGTTTCACAAGTAGATGCTATGTCAGAATGAAATCAAAGCCATGAGGTCAGAAGAATTATCTGCAGACCTGTGAGTTTGGATTGTGTCAAGAGATGGATCTGTGGAAGAACACAAACATTGAAAGTGCCTAAGAGCATGGCCACCTCCATCATTCTCAAATGGAAGAGATAAAAAAAAAATTAAAAAAAATTAAAAAAAACGGTCCTCCCAGACCTGGCCAGCCAGGCAAACTGAGAAATTCGGGACGAAGGGTGTTGGTTAGACGGGCAACTCCGCCAATCAGACCTCCATGGTAGACCTGCCTGACAGAAGCCATTCCTCACTATAAGGCACATGACAGCCGGCTGGGAGTTCTAGCTTCAGAAAAAAAAACG
Organism: Clarias gariepinus; assembly: GCF_024256425.1. NCBI lineage: Eukaryota > Metazoa > Chordata > Actinopteri > Siluriformes > Clariidae > Clarias > Clarias gariepinus. Next base: position 5,649,303 of record NC_071122.1, on the reverse strand, counting down.
CCTCCAAAGTGTTCAGGATCTCGGGCTGGGCAGCGGGTTTACATTTCAAAAGGCAAAAACTCGAGGCATACCAGCAAGAAAACAAAGGAGTGGCTTCAGAACACTAAAGCTAAGCCCAACAGTGCATTTCTGTAGAGACCTGAAAATGGCTGTGCACTGACCTTGCTCATCCTACCTACCTGAGCTTTAGTGATTGTGCCAAGAAGAATTTAAAAAAATTCTAAAAGAAAGGTGTGCCAAGAAAGGTGTAGCATCATTCACAAGCAGTCTTCATTGTTCAAACTTGTCATTACTAACAAAGCTGCTTTAACGAAGTACTAAGTGATGGGTCCGAGTAATTCTGAAAGTGGAATATTTTTTTGTTTATCTTTTTCTGTAAAATAACAAAACTCTCCAAACAAAATTTTTTTTACTTTGTCATTGTGGAGTATTGTGTGTTGATTGAAAGGGGGGGGGCAGTTTAAGATGATGCGCGTGAAAACTAAATGTGGGAAGCTTAAACTTTGTGTCAGCAGTATATAAGCCTTTATTCAGGAATGGACAAATCATTAATCATTAGCCACAAAAGCCTATGTTTTTTTTATTTATTTATTTATTTTTTTGTAGCTATGTCTAATTATTGCATACTTAACTATGGCCATTGCTGTAACTTTTTAATACATCACATTACTGTTGGAACTAACAGCCTGATGCACTACACACATTGTCAGTTAAAATATGTCTAAAACATTCAGAAGCTAATTAAAAATGTATTTATACAAACCCTTTCTACCACTAAAGGTTGTGTATGTGTGTTTGTATATGTATGCACATGTAATGTAGGAAAAAGCAAACATAAATATTCTTTCAATATTTAAGAATAATTTCTGACAGAAAACTGTTTAGATTTAACATATTGTTGCCCACACCCAAGACTTTTAAATTAATTTACCATGTGTAAATTGTGAAGATGTGCAGCACATCACACTTAAATGCTTTGAGATAATGGTCGAATGATCTCTTAAGTGCAATGCGAGGACAGAACACTAGGTCTTTTGTCTGCTAACGTATTATAAATTTGTCGCACCATTTTGCATTTTAAACTTTGTTAGAAGAGGATAAATCCATATAACCCTGATTAAAACCCTTTTCGATGCTATTTTTACACAAAGCTAATTAGCTTAACATATATTCTGATAGCTTTTATTTTGATTTGTTCACCCCTTGTATTTGACAAAGCTTTAAGCACCAATTTTTTTCAACATATTGCATGAAGTAAGCATATGTTTATATTGATCTGGAAAGATACTAAAGAGCTAATTTTTTTTTTAAATACTTCACTATATGATCTTGTTAAAATCTGAATTTGCACACTCGTGGTAAGCATCAGTTTAATTATTGCACATTTCAAAATCCGGAAATGACCTCGCATTATATTTAAGATGAGTTCAAAAACAAATAGTTGCAAATTCACAAGCTCTTCTGCCAGTGGTGTAAGAGCTTTCGACACAAGTTCCTCCGCATCATTTACATTATGTGCCCCTGCGGTTCTTTGGGTTTCCTTCCTCTTTAAGGCTTTTAGCTCCTTACTTTTTCTTATATCTTATCTACTCTGTTCTTCTTAGTCTGTTTTTTTTTCTCTTCTTAACGTTTGTTTTCTTGTAACTGCTAACCTTGCTGCTTATTCTTTCCCTTCTTCCTCTGTCTTTGTAGAGAGGTCTGAAGAATGTATTTGACGAAGCTATCCTAGCTGCTCTCGAACCGCCCGAAACGCAGAGAAAAAGGAAGTGCTGTATATTCTAAAGTCTCGCTTTCTCTCTTTCTTACGCCTAACTTCTCCCTCAGATGTTTTGCTGCTTCCTAGTTTACCTCTTGCTCCTGATTGCTGACAAAATAAGCCCATTTTTATGTTTCTTGCTTCATATTATTGAAGTGTTTTTTTTTTTTTTTTTTTTTTTTTTACATCTTTCTGTGTGCAATCATTTAACTCAAGATTTCTTTCTTTTTTTTTGCATTTACATCTCCTCTTGTATTAAATGGAGGTTGTTTTGTCCTCTCCAGTTATGGAGAATTACAACTGCACTATTGTTAGTCTGGTGACCCTTTATTTATTTATTTATTTTTTTTTTTTTTTTCCATTGAACCCTGTAACATTGATTACGTAGGTCACATGCCTCTTTATTTCTGCTATAAGATTGGGCGGAGCCAAAGAGGTACACTTATCAAGCAGCTGAAACAAATGCATTGCGCTCAAGTCTTTTCCTCTTCATTCCTTATTTCAGTGTATTATTTTATACTGTATCATATGAAATTCTGAAAATAATATTAAAGCTACACCTTATGATCAGGTGACACTGATTAGATGCACCGTATGGGATTTCCTTATCTTGTGAAATTATTTGTCATTAATAAAGGTCAGCTAAAATTGCCATCGTGAGTGTGTCATCAATTTTTAAAAACCTTTTTAAAATTTGCACATCATCCTCATAAAAAGTAACTGCTCATGTCTTTTACCATTCAGATGTGGGTCATCAAATCAGAAATGTATTACCTTAACACAGCTCTCATGTTTTGAACCTGACAAGGCTAAAAAGTGATAGCAAACATGATGGTATAACAAGATGGTTTGCTAAAAAGCAAAGGAAACACTTCATTCCAGTTCATTTAAAAGATGTTCAGTGTGGCTCATTGTTCACCCACAAATGGGTGAGAAGTGTCCACATACTTTTGACTGTATGTGTAAATATTTGTCCATTAGTCTCAATGTCAACTAATCCTCCTTGTCAAAATTGCTTTGTGGTCAATGTATTTAGTGCAGCAAGTGTGCTGATTTACAAGAACAAATGACTCTATTGCTTTTTTTCTTCCCCCTAATTTTTCCCCTCTCCCCACACAGACTGTGTTTTATTTTAGTCCTTTTCTTTTTTCTATTATTTTTCATTCCCTTAACCAATCCTTATGTGTCTCTGAGCTCTGTTATCATATCCACTTTTTGTCCTAGAGTGACCTATTAGCATGTTACGATTCAGTTTAACCTCCTTTTATTTATTTATTATTTTAAACAATAGATGTTCAAGTCAAATTGGGACTTTTGATATGTACATTAGCAACACAATTCTGAGAGTAAAAACGTATTTCTCTATATAATCTCTCGCTACATTAATGCACTTAGCCCAGGATTTCACTAGTGCTTGGATACCATCAAGGTAAAAAACAATTCCTCAGTATGGCAGCGCCATGATTGGACTGCCTGCTTCACGTCACATGAAATATTGGCCTCCAAACAACTCCTTTAATGGCTCAAACATGTGGACATAGCTTGAAGTGAAGTCATGACTGTACTGGGGATCGTAATAACTCCTAGCCGAGTTCCTGTAACGTGGAAGTGGTGTTGGTGAGCGATGCCTCTCAAGTTACCTGTCGATTTTTAAGGATCACGTGTTCCACTTGCTCAGTGTTTACAAGATTGACTGTAGTGGGCTCTGAGCCACCTCGGCCAGGATCATCATTCACAGACGTATGACCTTCTTTAAAACGCTAGCACCATTCAAATGTTTTACGGCGGTCCTCCTGTAAATGTCATTTGCTTTTACACCTCCATTCACCTGAAATGTCACAAGTCCGGGTTTGACTTGAATCAGATATGTATATGTGAATTTGGATGTTGAGGAAAGAAAAATTATGCTTTGTTTGTGGAGTTTATTTATTTATTTATTTATTCATTTATTTTTGCATTACCCGCTTAAAGATGATGTGCTGCGATGCTTTCTTACTTCAGAATCCATCAAGCATGTTTAAATTTTTTGCATCAAATTCCAGTGTTTCATTTTCGTTCACATTTTTTAAATTATTTTTATTTATTTATTTATTTATTTGTCTGCGTCATTGTTGACCCACATTGAGTATTTTCCCCCCTTTGTGTCCACAGAAAGGCCTAAAGAATGTATTTGATGAGGCGATTTTGGCAGCCCTGGAACCCCCTGAGCCCAAGAAGAAGCGCAAATGCGTGCTGCTATGAGTACTTTTTTTTTTCTTTTTCTTTTTTTTTCTTTCTCTCCCCCCTCCTGCTAAGGCTGGCCAACAGCTTTGTACTCTTAAAAAGCAATGCCTAAAAAAAAGAAAAGAAGTGAGTTAATTTTTTGCTCTGCAGTAAAATATAATCTAAAGAATACCCTTCACACACATGCAGGGCTTGGATGCGTTTTGAGCTCTGCATCACCATACCACAGATTAATCTAGATTTACATTTTAAATGTAATTCTGTAAATGTTATTTCACAGTGAACCATAGAGACATGGATTTTGTCATTTAACCAAGTTTGTACTGGCTAATTGCTCACTGATGCGTGGAGCCCGCTGAGTGGTTCCTAGTACCAGAGGCATATGTGAATCCTCCTGTGTCGTTCAAGCTAAACCTCTAACCATTACTTTTCCACTAGGACGTCACCAGAAGTGCTTGTTAAAAAAATGTTTAAAAAAATAAATAAGATCTTTTTTTTTTTTTTTTTTTTGCCAATATCCCCACGTTATAGGCAGTTTGAAAGAGTGACCATGTAAATAAGAGCGGGTTATAATAAAGGACTTGTCGCACAGAATCAGGTTTTCTCACGCAGAGAACTTTTAACAGTGTTAGCAGAACAAGTGGCGTGTCCTACTACATTGCCAGGGACCACAGAATTTTTTTTGTTTCTTTTTATTTTTCCTCCACAAAAGAAAACTTGTAATGCATGGAGGCAAGGTGTGCGCCTCTGATTTCCTTTACCTAGTTTAACTACTTCTTCAATTAATAATGTAAGCTGACAACCTGTTGTAGACTCTTGTTTTTCCCAAAATTGTTTTTCTTTTTTGCCCTCCCCACCTTTTTTTTTTTTTTTTTTTTTCCGCTTTCCCATCAATTATGGCCCGGATCTTAGCGAAACACTGATCCACCTGTTATTTAATGAGCAACATGCAGGAAAAAAAAAAAGAAGTAATGGCTTTACCAAAAAAAAAAAAAAAAAAAATTCTGCCTTTTAGTTTTTTCCCACGATGATGTAAAAGCACCACATTTACTGTAGTATAGCTGTTGCCCAGGTGGATCACGGTTGATCTAATTTCCAGTCAGTTATCACACTTTGTTTTTGGTTTTCATTTGTGTAAGACCAAATGCTCTGTATGAAGTCTGTCCTTTGTACTGTATATGCATTCTTTTAAAGATTATTAAACTTATACCATAATTGCCTTCATATTGTTTTTTCCCCCCCATCTTTCTGACACACTTTGGATTATTACATGTTCATTGCCCTCCTTTTATTTTTACTCCATCCATGAGTAGTATGAAAGCTACTTAACAATAAGCCCGTGTAAAGTTCCAATAGTTGTACAATTTATTTTATATAACAAATTGAACGTGTCAATTATACTTCTGCCAGCAGAGGGTGCTGTTTGGCATAATTTTATGAGATTTCCTGAACATGGACACTTGATCTATTGTTTCCTTCTCTTCTGTGAATTTGACTACAGGATCAAATCACAATGATGTCTACTAATCCTGGCTGATTTTTACTAAAATATTTTTTTTTTGTCATTTCAAAGGTTTAAAAGTCTCTTTGCAGAATACGTGTTTAAACAGTTGTCCGTCTCCAAGCGTGCAATGTGTTTGTGTAAGCACCAGGACTTTAAAACACCTAGTAGACCTAAGCTGTGACGTGCTGATCCGTATCTGTTTTGTTAAATGTTGCACCGATTGTCAATACACACACACACACACACACACATCTCTCTCTCTCTCTCTATATATATATATATATATATATATATATATATACACACACATACAGAAACACTGGAACATTGTGCTCGATCATGATGGATGACGGGGATACTTTGGAGCACTACCCCGGGTCTAGATCAACACTGGCTCACTGAGGTGTTGATAAATCACCTGTCATCAGAAATGGGCATGCATGTTGCCCTTTTACCTTGTTGTTTTTCTTCTTGGTTTATAACAAATAGCTGAGCTCTGATTAGTGAATTTATGCAGGACATGCTTTTTTTAGAGCTCGGCTCACTTGTCTGCACTGGAGTCTGAAGTATTTTATGTATAAGGATATTCTTATTTTTTGTTTTTATACATATCACTTACATAAACATAAATACATTGTCAGTGTGTAGGAAAAAAATAACTAAACATTATTTCATTTTAAAAATAAAATAATTTGTGATCGTTTTGCACCATAATTTTGCAAAATTTAGGATGTCTTGAAGCAGCTGTTTTCAAAGGGTCCACCAATTATTAAAAATATAAATTAAAAGTGTAATAAAAAAAATTACTGTGGAACTTTTGCTTACGTTTGAATATCAAGGATTTTTTCATGGTCTAATGTAAAATCTCTTCAGTCATGTTCTCTACATCTGGCACTAATAAAATTCACAATATTTATAGTAAAGATTAAATGCAAGCATCTCCGAGTCAAAAACAACATTTTTTTCCTCCACCTTAACCAGAGATTTGTTTTCAGTGATTCTAAGCTCATCTAAATGAGGCCGTAATCTCTTCGTTCATGCTTAGGTGTATGTGACAATAGGGTAAAATCCCACATACACGACGAAACCAAAGCCCCTTAAGACACATACCACGGTTTGAGCTTCACCGCAGGGGGGGAGGGGGTTTGGGGTTGAGATGTGTCGAGTTGACTGTACTGGGTCCCTTTACACATTCCTCGAGTGTCTTTGGACGATGTCTGTCAGCAAGCACTTGCACTAAATAGCTGCAGAAAGCGATTAATTATGCCGCATGTGGAATGCCTGGTATTCTTTGTTGTTTTTTTTTTTTTTTTTTCCCCAAACTAGGTGGGGGTGACCACCTGCACCAGAATCGTGGTTATCAGCGGGAGTATCATGATGCAGGCTGCTCCTAGTGACAGGCCGCTGTGTATGCATGAAGTCGTTTCCACGCTCCGGTGGCGGATCCATGGCCAACCGTGCTGTCATTACCAAAACTTTAGTCATGCTCATTCACAATCACCAATAAAAGCTTGTTTGTTGATTGATTGTAGAACCAAGAATGAGCTGTTTTGTTTAATATTTACCCTGTAAAGGACGAGTTGGATCTCGAAGACTGATCTCAATTGTTTACTTGATGATTACTTTTTGAGAACTCATTATGTGTTACAGTTTCGGCTTTGCTTTAAAATTCTTAATTCTGATTGGTCAGCAAGTGTTGATTGTCTCTCTTTTTTTGTTTTCCAGGCACATTTATACATACACCAGAGACCTGTCTAAACATAATAATGTGTGGGATAGGGACCATTCCATTCTGTTTTTGTTTGGGCTGGTGTTTAAACAAGCCAGACAGATATTTTTTTTTAATAAGAAAAACCCTAGCTCTTAACTCTGCTGTGCTCTAGGGGTTGTGGCTCAACAGTAGCAGCTCATTTCGGGTCGGGGGAAGCTTGGTGGATACGGCATTTGACTCCTGATTGGAAGGTCCCAGCTACAAACCCGACCACCGAGTTGCCACTGTTGGGCCCTTGAGCAAGGCCCCCAACCCCTTAACTGCTTACCAGTCTAATGTAAGTCACTCTGGATAAAGACATCTGCCAAATAAGTGTAATATAATACAAACACTAAAACTGCATATTTGCAGGTGGAGCGAGACAGAGGCATGAAAAAACTGCATTATCTAACGGAGCATTAACGCACACACTTTAGGGGAGTTTAGACATGATGTAACTTGTTAAAGAAAAATATTTTTAATAAAGGAAACACTAGACTTTTTAACATAAACTCGTAATGTAGTATGAATGCGCTCATTCTAATGTTTCATCATTTTACTGTTATCATTTCTATCTTGTTTGCAAGAGTTTTTTTTTTTTTTTTTTAAACACTTCAGGATGGAACTGTTTGTATATATATATATTTTTTTTTATAAATGTTGTCAAAATAATGGAAAAATCACAAGTTCTGAGTGGTTCTTATAAACTGAGAAACTGGTAAACTGATGTTGCTGCTTTTCCACACGTCTGTCAATATGCTGTCTTCACACTGGACATGTATCCTCAGAGGTGTGACCGGAGCGGAATTGATGCTTTCCAGGTCTACTGCAATAGGATTTCACTTTGCTCACCCCACTTATGTTCCCAAAGGTCTCATTTAAATGGTGCATCTATCAGATAAAACGAGAAGCTAGTCATCAGATGTAAACTTAAGTTTTGTTCATGAGGCTGCCCTGGCCTATTTCCTTTTTGTCTGGCCATAATTTGAACCATTGTAGACCTGACTCAAATTCAAAGCAAACTCATTTGACTTTTGTTTCCACTCTCAGCAGCGTGATCTATTCCTCAGCATAATATTTTTTATGATTATGCCCTGATCGCACCTTGTTTTAACCGGACAAAAAGGCCAAACCTGGTGCGCTAACGCAATTCCAAAATGCTAGGTAAGCCAAAGAACTGAGCATCGATGGAACTCCAGTTCCAGTTAGAGCATGAGGGTGCTGTTAGTGGTGTGTCAGGAGTAAGTCGGCGCAGTGGGAGATGACGTGTAGATAAGCCCCCTTGTCCTTTGGAAAAGGGCTACGGGAAGCATCTGATCCCATACGCCAGTCAAAGCCGAACATGCTTGGGATTTGTTGAAAAGCGAATCTGTGGAGTGAGACAGGCTGTGCCGAGATGAAATATATCGCAGAGTCATAAATCAAAAAGCCCACATCTCACAGCCCTCCTCTCCTCCCACCCTTTCGCCATCTGCGCCATGGCAACGTGTGAAGCCTGAACTCATACTTACCGTAGCTGCATTGTAGGAACACGCATGCTGTCGTCACAGTGGATCGGCTAAAGGAATCTCATCATTTGCTTCTTCACACATGACACAAGAGCAAGCAGGATGAACTTTTTTTTTTATTTTTATTTTTATATCCTGCATGCTTTTTTTTTAATGCAATGTTTATCTGGACCTATTCAACCATAACACCACGCCAGCACTTTGTGCAAAGCTGAAACATCTTACAGACATAAAATTTCTCATTTTTGCTGGACCCCAATAAGAGGTTTCTTTTGAGCTGCTTTGTGTGTGTGTGTGTGTGTGTGTGTGTGTGTGTGCGTGTGTTCTGTTCTTTTTAAACTAATGCCGAAATCTGAAAGGTAATTAAACTTTAACACAAGTCTGCTTTTACATCATGTGCACGCATCATGAGAACGTTTAATGCTTTCCTTTGATGCATTGTTCAAACCAAGAATGGGATTTTCCTTCTAAATCACTTCAGTGGGTGTGATGGTAAGAAAAGCAGACAGAGTCAGAGGGCCTGCGCAGTGCATTTCTCACCCTGTCAGTATGTGGCCCTGTGCCAGCTTCGGCATGAACGTGAGCCCCCTTAGCGCAACAGGGATGTTTAACATGCAGGCAAGCCAACAGTGACGAGCACCATGTATCACTGTGGCTTATTATGACAATGTTTTTCGCTTACGGTTTTGGGATACATAAGTTTCATCTACGGGCCGTCTCCATTGGTGCAGGATTCCGATCTCAGCAGGTGTTTGGTGTGACCGTGATCGTCGAGCATCCATAACGTGAACACAGGACAACCAAATCCAAAATAGTCATGCTAGCCAGCATGGAGTGACGGTACAGGTGGCTGAAGAAATCCAGGGTGAAGAATTTGTTTTGCATATTCTCTTTATTACGTCCTTCCCTTGAATAACAATATATTTGAATGTTCTCCACACCTGTGCTCACCATCACCTAACAGAATATTGGGTTATCCAGGTTGCATTCCACCTCTACAGGGGCCCTATGAACTTCCAATCAACCCCTTACACCCTGCCATCATCCTATGTGTTACCATCTTGTCTTGGATTACAAATTGAAAATCTTCTCCACCCCTGTGTTCTTGATCACGGGGCGTAGTACTGGGTTAAACAGATAGCATTCTACCTGTTCCAGCAGAACCGATAGGAACGTGGTCAGGTTTCGGGAGACACTATCATGGACAATTTTGTATACCCGTGTGTTTCTAGTCTACTTTTGACCAAAAGAATCAATTCTTTCAATCAAATCTGGGCATGATCTTTACAAGGCTGCAGTCGCACTGATAAAAGCTCAGACTTTAATCAAGGATATTTATGGACCCTGCTCAGCTTCCTGTCTCCTTCATGTACTCATAACCTACTTCTACTACTAGGCTGTTTTGGGATTTCACAATGAGAATTTCCATAATGTTTGTCCTGGGGTGTACAGGTCATGGCACATGTACAGATTTGAACACATAAGCGGACACAGTGAACAAACTCCTGTCAATCATGGACGATCTATCCCATCCCTTCCAGCGTGATGCCATACAGAGGTAGCTGAGTTCATTCTCCAGCAGACTGATCCGGCTTCTCTGTCACAATGGTTCAGGAAATCATTCCTACTGTATAATGACTCACCTCTATCTATTCACGCCCCTCAGTATTGAACAGGTCACATCCCAGAAGTACATGGACGATACTTATAAAGCCCCCAGACACCCCTACCACTCCTGTCCTGTACAACCTCTCTGTATACTCAACGTCCCAAGACTCTATTTCACCTCCTGCCACCTCCTCCTTTTTCGGCACTATTCCAGATTTGACAGTTGCATCACTGTTCTGATATGCGGATTCAAATTTAGCTTCCCAAGCGTAAGTACATGGATTGGAAAAGGCTTCATATATCAATTCTTGATGGATGACCCATTGTGAAAGCATTCTTGTGGTTCGTGCTGAAACAATGCTACACATTGAGGGGCTGCCGTAGCAAAAACCTGGGGGCTTGCCTCGACTTGAATTTCAGTCGCAATGATTGTTCGAGATGCCCATGTTCGAGATGGCATGTTTTTCAAAAAGAATGGGAATAAGGAAGCGTGAAATTCAGACGTGCGCTGCCACTTTCTGCCACGTTCCTGAGAGGCTGCGTGCCGGTGTGCATTCTTTACAACAGAAACAGAAAATCCATACTGGCTTTCACCTGGGAGTTCATCCAACAGGCTGGGGTTTGGAGAAGCGGAGGATTAAAAGTATTGTTTGCTGTGTACGTGCACGGGCTTCTCTAGTCACTCTTCATAATATGGTATAGATGCTGTGTCTCTGATGGACTTTAATAAGCTTGTCCTGGAATTTTAAGAATGCCTCAGAGGGTATGTGCATTCACTTGTGTCAGTTAAGCAAGAGTTCGACTCACCTGAGGTGGTGATATCTCAACTGGACCTTTTTATTATGAGGAATTTACTGGCATCACATGTCCAAGTACGTAATATTCAGTCCCATATTATAAGGGCCTTGGATGTGTATTGCACATGGGGAAAAATGGATGCAGGAGGGCAATGGAGGTAGGGGACATGGGGGGAGTAAGAAACTGTCATCACAAACAAGAAACATCTGTCTGATTTGTGTAACTTGTTTTCTTTTAATATGAGAAGTATGTTAGTGGAGATCCGTGAGTTTCGAGGCGAGCCTTGAAGGAGAGTCCGGAGTCCCCCTTTCCTTTCTGAGATTCAGGCATGGTTTTGTAATGGCCACAATGCCGAATTTGTCAGATGAAACCCAGAGCTTAAAGCTGAAACTGTGATGTAAATCAAATGGAAATAAATAAATAATAAAAAAACTTTTCCAAAATGCAGGTGATTATCAGGAGTCCTAGAATTGCTACGTCTAATTACAGAAAGCTTTCATTTCTGAAAATGTAGGCTGAAAGGCTAAAGCCTTTGATCTCATACAACCTTTATTGAATTCTATCTTGATAATCGTGTTATGTCTCAGGAAAAGCCTTTACAAATATTAAATTACTGTGTGGTAATTTCGGGCAGAGGCTGTAACAGGACCGTTCTGGATGGTACGACAGGATTGGATTTCACCATGCAAACTCCCTCTGGGTCTATATACCGTGCACACACGTTTTCCCTTTCCATTTGTTTTTTGGTGATCCTCAATCAGGCCATTCTTAATGTATTAAATTTTTTTTCTTCAAATTTGGTGCATCTACAGTAGGTGCGATGAACAACAACAACAACAACAACAAAAACATCCAGTGTCCAAAAGAAATCCACAGGATTTACTGTTATTACAAGGATTTCGTGGTCACAGTGCCTTCATGTTAACTTTTCCTACCAAAATAACTGACAACTACTTTCTCTTCTCAAACTGCCCTGAACTTCATAAACCCTAAGCTTATTAGAGCCAGACCTTTGAGGGAACCTGCTATAGAGCTAAAAAAGAAGCTCTGGAAACCAAGTGCTCTTTATTTATGCCAATCATCTGAGCTGGGAAAGAGCGATGTAAGTGTATTTGAAAAAGTGGGAGAAATGAGGAGCATCAATGCAGTAAAGTTTAGCTTCGATTACAGGGCACAGTTTACACTAGTATCACTATTTCACAACCTGAAACCTTTCATTTTCAAATGAAAAAAAAATGTGATACCCTGGTCACTCCGGACAGTCAGGTCATCAGCTGACTTCGTTTTATTGCAAAATAACGTTGCTGACCAACTTTGCTGAGCAACCACAGATCATAAAAATGCCTACAAAGAGGCTTGTACCAAAGAGGCCCGTACATCGTCCATTATGCATGATGGGTGCATCGCTTCTTACCTTCTTACCCTTACGTACCCATTGCTCCGGGATCTGGATTCATCACATCACATGACCTTTTTCCATTGCTCTAAAGTTCAATCTTTATGCTGCCTAGCAAACTGAAGCCTTTTTTTCAGATAAGTCTTACTAGCAAGTAGTTTTCTTATGGACACACAGCTGTTTGTAGAAATGTGTAGAAGTGCTCTTATTTTAACTATTAAACAAAGCTGTAATTTTCTACTTCATTGATTTTTCTTCCCCTGATAAAGATGATGATTCAGCACGATCCATCCATATTTTAATAATATTCTGGACAGTTTTTAACCTAATTAGTCATTTTAAATCTCCCTAGTTGTTTCCTTTGCTTGATGCAGCCAAATATGTGTATGTTTCGATCAGTGCTTTTCATGAATTTACAGTGTTGGATGGTATTTACGTCTTGGTGATATCTAAGACACCATACTTAACAGTGTCCTCCTGTCTTAAGTCCTCATGTCATGTTTTAAGGTTTTTTCCAGTCACTACAATAATACAATAGCTTGTATTTCTTCCGTCACCATGCACATTGTCCTTACGTGATCTATAGTGTAAGGCTGGTAATGCAGATATTAAACTTTTCCAACTACTGGTATATTTACTGGCTCATGTCTGCCGTGGCACTGAGCTCATTTAGAAACATAGCACTTATAAAAAGCTTCATTGGGGGCAACAGCTGAGCCAGTGGTGGTGTTGAGGTGAGGGCAGAACCATCTTTAGTATTTTAAAGCACCAAACCGCACGTACGTGATGGCCAACATCCCTCATTCCTGCTGCATAGTTTCCATAAATATTTATTGTTCTTGGTATGATGGGTGCCGTCCAGGCCGTGTCACCAGGCAGCTGGGTGTGTGAGCTGGACATGTCACGCAGTGTTATTATTCACGCTCCACAAGCCTGAGTCTACTTCCAATGTTGAGCTTTTGAAAATAAGAACAAGAATGTGGTGTTGTCGATGGGTATTGTGTTCAAATAGAAATAATAGCTTTCAATAATTTAGTAATATTAAAGTGTGTAAACAGTCCCAGGCATATGGAACTAAAATGTTACTTTTTCTTACTAGTTATTTTTTGAAGTCAGTTAATGAGAGAATTGTTTGCATGTATATGTGATATGGTATTGCACGAGCATCAAAAAATACACCAGGTCCCGTTCTCTCGTCTTTCAAAAGGCATATATTTAATTTCAACGTACATTCATATGCGTATAGTCCTCTTCAGTGTATAAAGTCTTTTACAGAGCTATGGTTCCTTAGAAGCGTGCTGTATAGCAAGGTTGTACTATAGAAAAATGTGGAATTATGTTGTTTTTACTTTCTTTCTTTTTTTTTTTTTTTACAAGGTCATAAATAGTTCAGTCACTCTGCTTCACGTTTAGTGGAAGAGGGAATGCTCTGAGATTTTTATCTTTGCGGTATGTGCATCAGGAGATGAAAAGTGCTCGAGTCACCGTGCACAGGTCACTAGGTTTCAATGGTCGCAATACATATCCATGCCAATAACGCTAACTAACAGATTGATCTAATACACAACTTTGAAAAAAATAAAATAAAAATAAAATAATAATAATAATAATAATAAATCCTGCCTTCTGACAACACCCTATGGAAATAACACAAAGCTTTTCTTGGATTTCTTCCCTATGAAAAACAAGAAACTCTTTCAAAATTAATACTATAATTATATAAATTTATATAAAACACAGACTCTGTACATTTACTTGAGTGATTTTTTTTTAAAAGCAGCATAAAATGGCCACCTCTATCTTAAATGCTGTTGACGAATGAAAAAAATAATAATAATAATATAGATGTACACCTGGACTGCATCTCAGTCTGTTAGAAATTCCCTTGATGTCCGTGACTCCAGATAAGATCCTAAAGCAGCATCAATAGTAGGAGGGGAAAAGTCTCCTCGTCTCCTTCAACCACACCAAAGTTCATTTGTCCATCTAACCCTCCTCCAATCAAAAAGACCACTCCCACTGGAGCTCGTCACATTACAAAAAAAAAAGAAAAAGGAAAAAAAAATCACTCTGATTCCAATAAGTTAGAAAACAATACAAAAATAAGAAAGTAACCACAAAAAATGGAGAGAAAAATACTCTCAAGTGGGACTTAAAATAATAAAAACAACAAGAACTCTATTTGCCCCTAAAAGTGTGTCCCATGTATGACATGTTCTTTTATACTCGGATGAATCGGTGGATATCTCCATTTTCCCCTTTTTTCTTTTCTTTTATTCTATTTGGAGTCAAAGAAGGAAAGAGGGAGTTTTTTTTCCCCCCCTCGTTAAGTTCAGTGGAGAGAAAGTGAGGGTTTGAAGGAGAGTATCACCGACACGTGTGCATCTCCACCATCTTGCGGCACTGTTTGCACTTGACGTAGCAGCACCAGTGGAACTTGCAGCTGCACCTGTCTACCACCTCCACCTCTTGCGTGTGGAAGCCGCGCCCGCAGCACATGAGCTCGCAGCCGTCGATGGCTTTCGAGGTCTTGTTGCAGTACCGTCCCACTGTCCCCAGCATTCCCGGTGTCCTCGGGTCGTGCTCACAGAAATCGGGACTCGAGTCCAAGTAGACCAGGTCCTCGTCTGTGTGCGGCTTGAACTGCGAGTTGCGCGGGACCAGAACTCGGGTGGTGCCTACCTTGCGCTGCTCGACCTCGGTGGCACCATCAAATTTCTCCTTAATGATGTTGCCAACTTTGCGGAAAGGGGGCATGGCTTTCCAGCAGGTCTTTACCTCGCATGAGCCAGAAACGCCATGGCACTTGCAGTCCACTCGCATGTGGTTCAGAATCGCCTGAGGACGAATAGACACATTTTTATATTCATTTGTGAACAGCGCACATAGAATATCGCCAAATGGGTAAAATTAAACTTTTGGTAAAGATTTTATCCTACTATTCCATCATTTTTGGCTTGAAATGTTTCAATGTTAAAGATTTAAGGATGCTAAAAATGTCTAGAGTTTAATTGATTATTTAGCAACATGATTTAAATAACTAACTCTTTCATCCTGGTTTTATATTTAACTTCTGCATATAAATCGGATGAGTAAACCTGTCTGGAATCCTACTCATTACAAATAAAAAGTTCTTCCCACGTTCGGACCAGGGGTTTATCTCGACCTTGAGGACTTGCGTTATATCTTGTTATGGCAGCTAATCTAAGAACAGCCAGACTACTACTCGGTTCAGCTTATCAGCATGATTCACATGCTATTAATCCGTGGGCATTTGCTCTCAGAATTACTAATAATCTTGGAATGGTGTCCAATTAAGCCTCGGTAGGACTCACCTTCCTCCCTGCCTCATTATTATGGAGATTCATTAGAGCTCGGTTAGACGACTGGCCTTTGCTTCTTTCTCTAACGTCCACAAAGGACTGGGAGAATGCGACTCCGTAGGCGATGTTGTCTGAGCACCCTGACCACTGGAACCCTAGAGAGCGAAAAAGAACAAGGAAAGTAAAATGATTCCACATTCTTACATGATCATTCATTAATCTTCATGACAAGCCTTTTGTATCTGGAATGAGCTTTTGTCTTTTTGATTAATCGCCAGGTCTTAAAGCATTTCCCTTTCGTCGTACCCTGAGGGCTCACGCCGTGCACGTTGCGGTCGCAGCCGCACTTCTCAAGCTCCCCGCTGCTGCATGCCCTCGTCACCGCATACGCAACGCTTGCAGCAGAAATGGCGTAGACAAACGCTGCCTCCCTCGTGCCTGTCAAAAGAATTTGTCAAATGTGAGCTAGATATAAAAAATGGTGGTGTACAATATATCAATGTCTTCCGCTGATACCTTGGGTGACCACCTTGCCGAAGACAGGCATGGAGTCTAAAGTAGAGCAGTTCCACCGCCGGTTACGAAACTGGTACTGGCACTCGTCGATGGCAAGCTGAGCCCCCCGACGTACGGCGTCCATCACCTCCACGTTGCGTTTGCAGATCTGCACCTGCCTTTGGATGAGACCTCGCAGCTTTTCACAGGTCTCCTCGTCAGAGATGCTCCCCACGGACGACAGCTTGGCCAGATAGCTTCAGGGAAAAAAATTGGAAGGGATTCAAACAAGCTCAGGAAAACCATTCGGACAAGTGTATATTTAAAGCTGAAACTCAAGTACAGTGTGAGGATAAGAATAGCAAAAAGAAAGTGAAGAATATTGATGACAACAGGTTTTGTTGTCCGTACCGATATCTGAGTTGTATCATCTGATCATTAAACTCATGGTAACTTGTATTCACTTATTCAGTCCTCAGAAACGATTAGCTGCGCACCGGTGCACAAAGCCATAAAGGTCCATAAAGACATGCAGGCAAATACCTTCGCCAGTATACTGTATGTCGAAGTTTTATATCGAGGTAACTCAAACATAAAAAAAGAAGTGAACTCCAATTTTGAATAAAAAAATTACACTTTGGAATTGAAAAATAAAAATAGTCATTCAGTCCGGAATTGTACGGTATAATGTGGTATTGTTTCTAAATATATAAGTTTCTTATGTTTAGATTACAGGTGCATCTCAATAAATTAGAGTATCATCGAAAAGTTGACTTATTTAGTAATTCAATTCAAAACGTGAAACCCATATATCATATACAGCTCTGGATAAAAATAAGAGAGCACTGCAATTTACTCCAGAAAACATCTGGAATGCAATCAAGAGGAAGATGGATGATCACAATCCATCAAGCAAAGCTGAGCTGTTTGCTTTTTTTGCAAAAAGAGTGGTATAAAGTTACACAACAGCAATGAGAAAAACTGGTGGAGAGCCAATATGCATGAAAGCTGTAATTGAAAATCAGGACTAGTCCATCAATTATTGATTTTTTAATGTTATTTAGCCAAATCATTTTCACAATTTGTTATACAAATTATTTGCATTTTGTTTTATTTGAGTTATTTAAGCTCTGCAAATACTGCATGATCTTGGGTTAATTTAATGTGTTGTGATCTCATTTCCTTTATATATACACTCTAAATTACAATAGAGAAATATTGTCAGCAGTTCACAAAAACTAAAATTAAATTGTTCATCTCATCAATACATGCACTTGTTTTTTTTTTATTATGTTTTTGTATTTTGGATTTTTTCCAGATTTTCTCCCTAATTTAGTCGTGTCCTATACCTCCCCGCAACTAGGGGGCTCCCACATTAAGGCTACTACTACCACTCAGCCGGGAGGGCCGAAGACTATCACGTGTTTCCTTCGAACCACGCGATGCCAGCCGACCGCATCTTTTCGAACTGCTCGCTCACGCACCGTTAGGGGCGGAGTAACACACTCAGAGGACAGCGCTATCCTTCATTTTGATTATTTTGCAGTGGTCTTCAACTGCCGTATTCCTTGTGTCAAGCCACTCTTGAACCAGAAACAGCGTTACAGGCATTTCATTTGGAAACCCAGAGTCTGGAGGAAGAGAGGTGAGGCACAGAATCCAAGCTGCTTAAGGTTATATATACTCACTCATCATCTATACCGCTTCATCCTGTATTTAGGGTCGCGGGCCTGGAGCCTATCCCAGGAGGCTTAGGGCACAAGACAGGGTACACCCTGGACAGGGTGCCAATCCATCGCAGGGCACACACACATACACTCACACACCCATTAACACACTACGGGCAACGCTTAACCTGCATATCTTTGGACTGTGGAGGAAACCAGAGTACCCGGAGGAAACCAACCGAGCACGGGGAGAACATACAAACTCCATGCATACAGAGACGGGAATCGAGCCTGGCTGGGAATCAAACCCTGACCCTGGAAGTGGACAAGGCGACAGTGCTAACCACTACACCACCTGTATATAGGTATATATAAATATAAACATCGCATTCAATATATATAATAATATATTTTAATTCATGGTTTTTGCTTTGTTTTTAAATCATCTGGTTTAAGATGTGCCTTTAATAACAACATGCAATATAAGTCATCATTAAGTTATAATAAAGTTACAGCCTTGTCCTAAAATAGATTAAATACATTTTTTCCCTCGGAATTCTACACACCACACCCCATAATGACAACATAAAAGTTTACTTGAGGATTTTGCAAATTTATTAAAAATAAAACAAATGAGTAAGCACATGTACATAAGTATTCAAAGCCTTTGAAGTAGAGTAGCCAGACGGAAGCCACTACTTAGTGAAAGGCACCTGGCAGCCCGTCTGGAATTGGCCAAAAGGCACCTGAAGGACTTTCAGACCATGAGAAACAAAGTTCTCAGGTCTGATGAGACTCTCTGGCCACTCTACCATATAGGCCTGATTGGTGGATTGCTGCAGAGATGGTTGTCCTTCTGGAAGGTTCTCCTTTCTCCACAGAGGACCTCTGGATCTCTGACAGAGTGACCATCGGGCTCTTGGTGACCTCCCTGACTAAGGATCTCTCCCTGATCTCCCAATCGCTCAGTTTAGATGGCCGGCCAGCTCTAGGAAGAGTCCTGGTGGTTTCGAACTTCTTCCACTTGCGGATGATGGAGGCCACTGTGCTCATTGGGACCTTCTAAGCAGCAAAAACTTTTCTGTAACCTTCCCCAGATTTGTGCCTCAAGACAATCCTGTCTTGGAGGTCTACAGACAATTCCTTTTACTTCATGCTTGGTTTGTGCTCTGACATGAACTGCCAACTGTTGACCTTATATAGACAGGTGTGTGTCTTGTCAAATCATGTCCAATCAACTGAATATACAACAGGTGGACTCCAATTAAGCTGCAGAAACATCTCGAGGATGATCAGGGGAAACAGGATGATCAGGGGAAACAAGATCAATTTTGAGCTTCATGGCAAATAATTGCATTGTTTGCCATGTGCATTGCCATTGTTATGTACATGTGCTTTTTTATTTTTAATAAATTTGCAAAAATCTCAAGTAAACCTTTTTCATGTTGTCATTATGGGGTGTTGTGTGTAGATGAAAAAATAATAATTTAATCCATTTTAGAATAAAGCTGTGACATAACAAAATGTGGAAAAAGTGATGCGCTTTGAATACACCATCACTTCATGATCACGGATACAAATGTTGTACAAACTAGGATTGGATGCTCAACTTTTGTCCTAAATCCCATTAAATTTGTACTTTTTACATGAGCTCTGAATGTTTTTGCAAACATTATTAACTGATTTTAAAAAGACTAATACCATAACTTGTCATCAAAAGCTAAAAATGTGAATGTATTAAATGCCCTGAATAAAAAACACAATTGGATTTAATGCGACATCATAAATTTTATATATTCACAACTTTAGTGAGCTTTTAAGCTGCATATTGTTATATCATATCTACATAATTCTGTGCGAGATCCAAATACTTTCCTTAGTGTTTCCATGAGCTAAACCCATTTCCAAATACAGAATGAAAAAAAAAAAAAAAAAAAAAAATGAAACAAAGAGTGAAGACACATTCTAAAATTCATCCAAAACTAACTAAACAGAGCATCTCTGCATCATTCCACGGGTTCAGCGACCCATCCTAACCATCTGTTTGTTTTACGCATCTGGTAAGCACAAACAAGATAAACATAAACAGAGTGGAACTGCTGAGAAGTTCTTGAAGAGCTTACTGGAGGGTCGAGAGAACTCTGAGGGGCCGGCTAACTACAACATTATCTTTCCCTCTCACCCCAGGGTCAGACGGGTCAGGGACACGGTGACATGTGAGGGGGGTAGATTGAAGGAGACGGTTGTGGCATTGCTCAGACTCACGCTGGGTTTCTAGGTCTCTCTTAAGAGCATCTTATAAAAATAGGCCGTTTCACAAGCTCGTCAAAAACACACTTAGAACTTCCCATCCAAACAAGTGTCCACTCTGGGGATGTTAATGGCAGCAAGGGCAGATGTCTGGGTTAAAACAAATGATTTGAAAGAAGGGTTCAGGAGCAGATAAAAGCAGTTTAATGGCTGGATTGAGCAGTGATACGGCATGCTTTTAAAAAGCTTGCCCTTTCCTTTCATGCACTTGAGTTAAGATACGACTGGGAATACGACTGGGTATGACTGGGTATGTGCATTGCCATTGATACCATCTGATTGTCTGAATTTCTGTACATTGCTATATTTTTATTTATGCACAAGCACTCATATGAGTTTTCATTTGCACCATTTTCCTCATGGTGGGTCACGCCAAATCTAACCTGTTGACAAGGGCTAATTTTGTGGATGTGACGGACACCTCCTTGTTCCTGACGCACTCATATCACCACTCAGCTGGTCTGATAACCTCCTTTACACCATCCTCATCCTCATCCTCTATCTCGTCCACATTCTGACTAGTGGCATGACATCACTGACCAGACTAGACCAGCCGTCCTTGCTGATCTTATCGCGTCTCAGACATCTCTGCTGGTTGAACCATTCAGCAGTCTCATGCGAAGGTCTTGAGCCACCCCTAATTTCTTCGTATTAAATCTAATTACAAAAAATAAAGTGTTTTTGATGGTCATCAAGACTACAAGAAATTCTGCCTCTTTGGAAGCAAAATATGAAGAAATGATGGAGGGGTCAAAACTTTTGCACAGAACTGTATTTATAGTATCTCTTGAAGTGATTTTACTCAGCATCTAATGTTTCGCATGGTCATTGTTGGTCTGAGTTCACTCTGTACACATACGATTATAATTACAATACAGTCTAAAACCCCCCCAAAGCTGAGAATATCACAACCAGCTGCTTGTATGATGCTCACATTCATAACAAAAACCTTTGAGAAACAAAACACCTGATAAACCACACGCAAGAGTTTTTTTTCCTCATGTGGGAA
The DNA here is from genome assembly GCF_024256425.1 of Clarias gariepinus. Classification (NCBI taxonomy): domain Eukaryota; kingdom Metazoa; phylum Chordata; class Actinopteri; order Siluriformes; family Clariidae; genus Clarias; species Clarias gariepinus. Next base: position 5,627,956 of record NC_071122.1, on the reverse strand, counting down.
CACTTGGCGAGACCTTGGAGAGAGATCTTTGTTTGTGGTGCCTCGCGTTTTATCTTTCGTTTCCTCTGCCTCCCTTTAATTTCATTCTTTGTGCGAACACGTACCTTCCAGTCGCTAGGGCTAACGAAACACGGAGATAGAGACTGTGGGATTTGGACTGGGAACTTTTTTTTTTTTTCACCGACTCACGGGAGTTACAGTAAGTTTGTGTTGAATTACCTTGCCGCGGCCCCTAAGCGCTGGGCCCGTAAGCACAGCTTAGCCTGATGTGACTTACCGCATGAAAGGCTCTATACGAGACGAAAGTTAATCATAGACACCTTTACTTTTTTCACGTATTCAACAGTTCCGGACATTTTTTTTTTTTTTTTAGAACATTTCTGAACATTTCGCCAAAGTTTACATTTCCTCTTTTGTAAGAAACAAACAAAAAACAAAAAAATCCGTTTGAGTAACGAGATCTAAACAGAACACTTGGAGAGGAAAGCAAGGCCCCCACGTCGCTTGTGTTTACACCAATATTTGCTATTTACACATTTCTCAGTTCTGCATCACAGGGTGCTTGTGACAGCCTGTTGAAAGGCATGTTTATCCAGAGTAATTTCACAATCAGGAGATTTCATTTCACTTTAAGGAATTCTTTCTTACACTGCTCTCTGAAGAGCAGCCATTACATGCAAAAAAAAAAAAAAAAAAAAATTTCAAAACAGACGAGTCTTGGTTCAGTTACACACCATTATTTCCTAAAGGTTAAGAAGACAGCGTTGGCTTTACATGGTCGCAGCTCAGTCCTGGTGTAATTACATGATTACTTGTTAAAAGTATACACACATATACACAGATATTTATTAATAATTATTAGCATGAAATAGGTCTAACGCCTGTTACGTCTCAGGCGCCCAGGTGTTCCTTATACATCTGGTCAAAACTGAGACGAGTCGATACTTATACGAATATTATCCACGTATGTTAAAATCATTTGAATAACTTGGGGGAAAAGCGTTTTGTCAGAAATATAAGGAATAAAAAAATAAGGCTAGGACAACTCATGAGAATGACGCCTTTACAGATCTCGTTTTAACTCTAGAGGGCAGTCTTTTCTCAGTTTCTCCCTTGAGCATTGGCTGGACAGCATGGTTGTTCTTGTAACCTGTACAAGATCTCACACGCACCCAGAAAATACACATTAACACTAATTAATTATTCAATATGTGATGTCTCTAAGTCAGTGTATTTTCTGTACGGCGTCTATATATATATATATATATATATATATATATATATATCTTCAACAGATATGGAGTGAGGACAGAAGACTGAGCCTAAATGCGTCTTCTTGTCATTAACTGTGCTAAGATGTGCTTAGAAACACAGGAACTGTGTGTGTTCATGTCGGGAAATGCAGGAAATACTCAGCTACACTCATAGCCTCCGTTAAAACAAACCATACATGAAATGCTAATCTGCGTTTGTTTGGGTTTTTTTGAGCAGGTGCCAATATTTATTCAAACAACAGCCTCTTTGTTGTAATATATACAGTATATTCAGCCTGACTGCTTATACCTGCACGATAAGCAGATAGTCTTGATAGTGCAGATTGCAAATCTGCCAAATCACTGCAGAAAGGAAAAAAAATAAAAAAAATTCCTGGGGACAAAGTCTCATTCCTGGAGCTCAGCTGGCCTTCCCATGCGTTCAGCGTGATAAAACGCAGATCCTGAAGAGCGACGACGGATTGACGAGAAGCCCGGGAACATGCAGCGAACGTGGACAGAAATGATCATGATCACAGGGGATATTTCCAACCTTTTGTTTTACATGCGGTACAGGCCATAATTCTTTACTCTTGCATGTTCTCGAAATAAAAGAAGGGAGCAATTAAAACCAGACATTTTTATTAGGCCGCGACAGGATCACCTGCTGAAAGGCCCGGGCGTATGTGAGAACACGGCTTTCACAACTTCATCGACCTGTTGTCACTGGGGTTATTTGTGTTTGCGGCGTGAGGCGCCAGGATATATTTTGCATTAGTGGTTTCTTCTCGTGTTGCTCATCAGCTGTGGACTATTTATTGACTCTCGCTCGGAACCTTTGTTCTTTCCATCGCAGGTGGTGTGACGTACAGAAGAGCCATTCGCTCGAGTGTGACCTGGTGCTCACAGTGGTGATCATAAACAGAGAAAGAAATTAAAGGCCAAATTAAAAAAGCTCTATGTTTTTTTATTAATTTTCTTAATTATATAATTATGTTGACATTATATTTGATTTGTAGAATAGAAAAAAACAGATTCATGACATTTTAATGCTTCTTGCATTAATGCGAAAGTGGAAAGTCTAAGCAGAAATTTCATCGCATAATTTAGGTTTTAAACTTTTTTAAACCTGTCTTTTAACGTTATTAATGATAGCAGAAAATCTAGGCATAACTTAATTATAACTTAATTAACTAGGATCGATATGCCCCGCCCTGGGGGTGTGTCCTGCAGCTTTTTAGCAGTAGGCAAGCTTTGTTTCTTTATCACTTGGTTAAGAAGCAAATGATTTGCTGTAACTGGTTCATTCGCTAGAAAGAGGGAGACGGGGAAGTTCGTACGAGGCCATAGGTCAAGTGACACACTTCTCCGAGATGTTTTACTGACTCGCGGCTCTTTCTGCTGACATACAGGTCGCTTCCTCAGACTGAATGAGAACGCCATCTGGCCTTCTCCATCAGTAAGGGTCAGGAAAAGACTCTTTGGCTGTTGTCAATTGTGAGCTATCTCACTTATCTACTGTCAGACTTGTCTAGGTTTGTCCTATCTTGAACGCTTATTGGCTGCTGTGTAAATCAAGCAGTCAGGCAGTTTAACACGCCGTCACCCTGACTTCCTGCTTCAGAAGGAAAAACAAGAACATACGGAATCATGAATCATGTCTACACGAGGGCTTGAATATGCAGGGCGGTTAAGAAAAACTTTCACGCAAATGAATAGCACAAACTTAGGTGGAGAAAGTGTACTAAATTTGTGGCTAATGTTAGTTTTAAGGCTTGCTATAAAAGATCTTTAAGGTCTAATTTAGTCCATATGAATATTTTTAAAGCTGAGAAATTTACATTAAATTTTATCTGGCCTATAAAAGTATATATACATTGTATAACAATATATTTTAAGAAATCTTGATACAGTATATTCTAAAATGATCATTTTTAAAATTCCATGATTTTATCTTTTTATTTTTTACTAGATCTTCAATTGTTCTTTGTTTTCTATTTGAATTTCAGTTAAAAATCAATTAAATTATCATTATATTTTAAATGCAGCACAGCCGTTTTGTTTAGCAGGGTCTTATCAATCTGACAGTTTATCATGACGCACATTACGTATCACAGAAATGCCGTTAAGTACCGCGATATGATATTTTCATCGTATTGCTCGGGTACAGAAGCTGAGAGCACACATTATTTTTCTTTTGTCCGAAGCCAAGTCCTTTATAAGCACCTTCTTAAACCAGAGCCAAAGTGGAAGTGTATACGTAGCCTTTGATTTCATCAGACTCTTTAATCCATCATTTGCCTTTGTGTAAATGCAGCCAAGCTGGCACACAGTATATTTCTAATAATTAATGATTAAGCCCATTAACCTGGCATTTCTCGGGTAATGATTGAGCTCATTAAACTCATGCAGCTTTATTAATTATTAATCCCATTAAATGAAATCTTGCACAGGTGCATTAATCCGGCACTGATGATAGACAAAAGCTTTTGGCCCACTTAGTTCAAGTCTGCATGTTGCTGCACCGATCTGATCGTGATCTCGGCTTTAAGACGAAACCCCACGGATGAATTAAAAAAGTACTGTTTGGACGATTGGCCGGTTTGATTATTTTTAAACTTTTATCCATTTATATATATAAAAATTTGAAAATAAGGAATAATTGGGAATTACTGATACTCTCATAGATCCTCTGTACTGCTTTAGCAATAGTCATCATCCAAAAATTAATAGTAGACAAATTCTAAACAAAAATGTCTCATGGTGGATTAGATCGCCTGTATCATAACATGTATCATAACATATTCAGTGGCATCATCAAATATTAAATTGTTTCCTTATTGTATCAAAGTAGTAGTAGCATTAGTAGTGTTTAAAATAAATGAGCTGCATTTGTTGATATAGAAAAGGTCATAAGTCTAGTAATATGTGTTTCTAGATTCATTAGGTCATTGACCCACTAAAGGAATTTTATGAATTTTGAATTTGAACCCTTCATGTAAAAAACCCTTTATGGGTCTTTTTCAGGTTTACATAAAGTCTATTTCGAAGCTATCTGATCAATCTCTTGTGTCTATTATCTAATGTATTAGTAAATAAAATAAAATGATAAATTTGTAACTGCAATTGTGCATAGACGTGAGTTATAATTTCCTTGCAACTAACTCCAACTCCTTTTTTTCTTTTCATCCATCCATAATATTAAATCTATGCCAGTTAAGTAAATAAACCATCATTATTTATATATTGATGTCATTATTCAGTTTAAAACCAGAGTTTAGAATTTTTAAAGGGTTATTATTTGTTCACTGTTTATATACTTGTTTCATGTTCTTTGAAAGTTGAAGCTGCCATTATAAATGACAGATCTGTAAATAGCTTTTATCCTTTTCATTCAAGATCTAGCCATGGTTTAAGCCACAGCTTAAGGCAAACTTGCGCGGCTCACACGCGTTAGATTGCACATTCACATACATGCGCACACGCACGCACACACACACACATACACACACCTTTTTCTTTTTTTTTTCTTCTTTAATTTTTGTCAGCTTTGCCAAGCGTGATGAGAAGCTGCCTGCTCCTACCTGCTCCCTGGGGCTCCCGTTCAAATCATTCTGTCAAAATAATCATATTTTCGCAGACAGGTAAAGACGTTTTTTTTGCCTTATCCTCTCGTGGGTGCGTGCCTGTGCATGTCTGAGAGCTGCTCCTGTCACCACGCCTAAAGCTCAGGTCCAAAAACACGGCCAAAAAAACCCGAGTGACGGGCACGGAGGAGCCTTCAGGGGGAAAATTTGCACAGATAAATATCAATCAGTGGCTTCTGAAAACCTGTTCTGTATCGTCTCAGTTGGAAGTAGGCTTCGCTCTTAAAAACAAAAGGTTCAAGGATCTTGTGCACGTTCTCTAAACGCTCTCACTATCTGAAACTTTCACTCTGCTTACAAGAACCATGATGGTGCATGAACAAAACTCAAAACCAGGCTTAATACACTGATTAGGTTAGCTCATCCTAAAATATAAAATGGTTCCACTTGAAAACCTTTGAAATAATAATTTTTTTGGGAACCGTTTGTTTCTTTTAAGGTTCATAGAAGCTTTGAAGGTTTTCCAAGAGTGAGACGGTTCGCTAAACAGTTCGTTAAGGTCTAAATCACATGCAGTGGTTAAACGTTTGGGAAACCACAGTGGTTTTTAGTGAAACATGAGTTTAGTGAGTTGTAAATTCATTTACAATATATACGTAATAATGAACATGTAAAACATTGTGTCGTGCTATCACCAGTATGCCAATTACGTTTAGGGATTCTTATTGAAATTAAGGCCCTTTAAGGGACCATCCATGTTTTGTGAACTAAGTATAATCCATTAAACCAATATACCTATCAGGGTATATACCCATGTTAATGGATGTTAGCTACTAAAGTATGACTTTGAGACACACTCTTAAAAGAAACACTTTTAAAAGACACAGTCATAAATATTTTATAGGTTCTTGCTATCAGAAACCTTCCTGATGCCTCTGTGAGCCTTAATGGTGCATTAATGAGTCCTTAAAGAACCCTAATGTCAATGGGTTTTCCAATCATATCTCCCAGCTGCAACTCAAATATTATAAAAACATGATGGAGTGCTATTTCCTGTGTGCTGGATATATTTAGGGGTTCTTACTAAAATTATTGCAGCCTTAGTACTTCATGCAATGTCTGGAGCTGAACTGATCCCAAGATAAAGGTTTGAATGATCTTCTATAGAATGTATATAAACTATATAGGTTTATATAAACTCTAAAAGCAAAATAATCCTTTAAGACCTTGTCGATGTTCTCTGAACAGTCTCACTGTGGGAAACGCTTACTGTGCCTATAAGAACCATAATAGTGCTCGAACGGCTCCAGAAAGAACCCATCACACACAAATATACAGTACAGGAATCTTCGGTTGTAAACAGAACCACAAAACCCACCACCACATTCGTCGCACTAATTACATGGGTCCAGTTATTAAAACGTCAAAAATAGAGTAACTTTTAGAAACCATTTGTTTGAGTTCAAACAGAGTTCCTAGAGGTTCTCCAAGATTTACAAGTTCATACAAGATAAAATATTTATGGAAGGTTTGAAGGTCCTTTGCCTCTTCTCAGTAGAAAAATCTTTTTATAAAGGTCATGATACACATGTCGGTTTAAAGAACGGTAATTTCAATTAAACAAAAACCTTTAAATGTAGAAAACTTCAGCATATTCGACAAAATTATGCAGTATGTGAGCTTCTGGTTACCAGCTGAAGGTTCCATTAGAAAACCTTATTAACATTCAACTCTTTTGAGGAATCTTGTGGCATTTTAAAGACAAGAAGAACTCTTAATATCTACGATTTCCCCATCTTCTACTAAGGACGTTTTCAAACTAAACACTTCTGGAACACCTTTGTATACTCTTGACAGCAATACTTTATTTAAAAAAAATGCACGTCATTGGTTCTTGAGACAAACAAGCACTTGAATTTGAATAAGAACTTCAAGCTCTTAGACAACAAATGCTCCTCAAGGGTTCTTGGGAACTTTAGAAAAGCGCTTCCACTTGGAGCAGCGAGAGCTTCTTCTAGCCTATTTAGTTGTAGTTCAAGACACGGCCTGGACCCAGACAGATCTGTGCTTATGTAAATAATCGCGTTATGCTACGGAGAATCTTTTAACTGAATTTTGTGAATAAATAAATAAATAATTCATATGACAACGATTTCACGGCGATGATCATCAGGACTAATGAACCATTTTGCTCCTTAGTGTGATGCAACGACAGGGTTAGATTTTCTGGCATGCTTTTAAACCCAGGAGGAAACTTTGAGACGTGTGACGCACGTACAGGTGTGTATGTGAAACATGAGCGGCGTTGAGATACAAGCTGAGATATCTGTCTAATCAGTCTATTTCTCTGTTTCAGACAAGAAACTCAAGAAATAAGGTTCCTCAGATACAACCACCTTTTAAAACAGGACTTAGCATCTTATACCTTGTGTATCCACATTTGACCTTTGATCAGAGTTTTATAAAAGATCCACATGGACCATGCACATAGCACTGCAGGGAGGCAACAGGGAAAGTGTGTGCGTCCGGTGCCCATGATCTGATCTGATCTGATCTGATCTATCAGCTGTCCCTAAGATGCATGCACAGATCCACAAATATGGTAAAGGAAATACGTGAGAAAGACGTGTGTATGGGTCACTTACAGCCAGTTGCTGGCGTTGGCGGAGAGAAGCGCCAGAAAGAGCATCAGCAGAGACCTGAGCAAACAGCCCGAAGTCATGTTGGAACTTATAATAAAAGTAATAATAACACTAATAATAATGACAACAATCCACAGGAAGGAGGGGTTGTGAAGCTCGCACACTTATTGTTGTTATTACTGTTGTTGTTGTTATTATTATTATTATTATTATTATTATTATTAAGATCAGTATGTTCAGTCTGAGGCAGATCCCTGTTTCAGAGATTAATCCGTACACGGGTATCCAGTCGGAGGAGCGCGCGCGTCTCGGTGCTGGACAGATCAGTCTTTAAGTGGAAAAAACAAAAACAACAACTCTGTGGTTAAGTCTGGATCCTCGGATGCGCTCGCGCGCACGCTGTCTCTCCTTTGGTCCTTGGTTTCGTCTCGTCTGTCCGCGCGCGCAGCCCGGCACCACGCAGCCCCGCGAGACTCCGGTGAAGTTGCGCGCGCGCTGTGAGTGAGCGCGTGTGTGTGTGTGTGAGAGAGAGCGAGAGAGAGAGAGAGAGCGTGCGTGTGAGTGTGTGTGAGTGTGTGTGAATCAGACGCAGTGACGCGCTGCCGCTCTGAGCGCTGAATTTAGTCGCTCCTGGAGGATTTCGGAGGGGCGGTGCGACATGTGGGGGGCAGGTTACTGTGTGTGTGTGCGTGCGTGTGTGTGTGTGTGAAATAGAGGCGGGTGGAAATGCGCGTTATGTAGGATATCTGCAGAAGATCATTATAATCTAAGTTTTCACACACCTTAAATGACGTAATGGTGAGTGCAATAATAATGATAATGATTAGAGGTAGTAGTAGGAGAGAAGGGTAGAAAATTAATGTTGGTGTTAAAAGCATTATTAATACTAAATTAGACAAAAATTATAGTCTTTATAATAATAATAATAATAATAATAATAATTTGTAATTTGGTATCGCCAATTAGCCTATTCTGCATGTTTTGGACTGTGGGAGGAAACCAGAGAACTCAGAGGAAACCCACCAAGCACATAGAACCTGATTCGGGAATTGAACCTGGACCCTAGAGGTGCGAGGGGACAGTGCAAACAATACACCACTGTGCCGCCAGTAATACTACTACTACTACTACTACTACTACTACTACTACTACTAATAATAATAATAATTTTCTCCCAGTGTAGGGTGAGTGATGACCCCAAATTGCCATTATTTTGTGTGTGTGTGTGTGTGTGTGTGTGTGTGTGTGTGTGTGTGTGTGTGAACCCCATCCAGAGTGTCATCTAGTGCCCTAGGTTGACTAAAACAGGCGGCACTTCCACATGGTCCTACAACACGGGTTAATTCTAATAGATGATGGATGGATGGGTGGATGGATGGAAATTAAATATTATGCATTTGGTTATGATCTGTAATCTAATTTATGACCTCAGTAAGAATATTTCATAATGTTTACATAATATTACACATAGGTTATTATACAGTATATAGTATTTATTATTTATTATTATTAATATATTATATTATAAGTTTAACACTAAACACACTCATAACACAGTGTTGTTCTTCCTATCTTCTTCCTGAATGTTTAATTTTCATGAGCTTCATGATGCACAGCTTTTTTGGGGGAACTTCTGAGCAAGTGACTTTAGCCCTTTTGCATTATACACCAAACTTTTGTTCATAAATAAAAAAAAGCATGTAGAGAGGAGGAAGGTGGTGGTGGTGGTGTGTGCGTGTGTGTGAGTCTGTGTGTATGTGTGCGCATCTGTGTGTATGGTTGGTGTATGGGGGTCACTTGAGTTTAGAAATGACCAACAGAGGGGGAAAGTGAGTAAAGCTGAAAAATTCTCCAGACTCAAGCTATAAAAGTAACAATGTATAGGCTTTGGAGATATATGATTATGCTAGTCAACATCATCAAGTCCTGGTCAGTTTTTTTTAAATATTATTTTTTAACTAGTGTTATTAGTAACTACTGTAGGTGATTATTGATTCACTTTCTCTAACATATTGCAGCTGCAAACCACAGATGTATATTCATGAACTTGTTATTATCCGGTATAGTTTCTATAGTAAGAGTGTGTATGATGGATACTTCAGATGTAAGAATGTAAGTAAATGTTGTTACAGTGAAGCATTCTTTAAGGAAGCGATGGAACCATGAAAGGAGTCTCCAGTGTCAGAGGTAAAGCCCTAACTTTAACTGAGTTTACATTTTCTAACATGACAAGTGGCAGTAGTAATACATTTTGCAGATAGTACACCACTTTAAACTTAATTATAAATCGAAAAAGAAAAATGTATAACACATTGCTTACTAAGGAAGTAATTACAGTATAATGTTTGGAAATTGGCTGTGGGACAAGAGGAGTAAAACATTTTATAGTCATAACAAATTTTAATGAATAAACCACCCCAGTGCACCTTCATAATCACAATTTGAGCCAAAATGTCAAAATGTCTCTGTCAGGGACTTCATTCCTCTGGTCAGGCACTGATAGCTCCATCAGCACCCACTGGTGTGAATTTACTGAGCTTTGGCCGCTGCACAATCCCACACTTACAAAAGAGGTGCGATCTGTTATCCCCACAGACGCCGCCGATGATGCCGGCAACAAGACTCTCCGGAGCCAAGGAGATGGGGTTTGGCTTCCGGACAACACTCCTTCTTGTTTTTTGTTTTTTTTTAACACTCTTCACATTTTCCATTAAAACAGCGCATCAGTCTTGGAACCGCAAACAACACATCCAGCTTCACTTGTACAGGCAAGTGAGAATCTCGGGCCTGCTTTAGTAACTGGCTGAGTGTGAATGTTTCCCAGTGGCTGTGGCTGGCGCTTTCCATTTGGATCGACAGTTTCAGAATATTTGCCTGTCATTCAGAACTTCCTGCCCTGTGTTTCATAGATGAACTTACTCGCATTTCATGAGCCATGGAAACAGTGCAGTGATGCTGAATCAGTCCAGGGAAAGCAATTAACAGGATATAACCAAGGAGATTTATTTTTTTGCTGTTTAACAGACTTTACAGTTTGGTTTAGCATCTGTTTAGGAAATTGATAAATGGCTCCAAATATAAGCATTTGTTGTTTGTTGTTTTTTTGAAAATGAGAGTCACTCGTAAACAAGCCACATTTCAGTAAGGAGCATAGATGCCATTTTTTGTCTTTTTCACTATTTTGAATAGAATTTTTTTAAAATAAATTTTAATAAATGTATTTTTAATAAATTCTTACTTACAGGTCCAAAACCTTGTGCTGCCTCGTATATAAAAGAATGCTTATGCTATAACATTTCTTTGGTTTTATACAATATCGGAAAAAAAAAAACATGTAACAAGGTTCAAGGCTTGGGATCGCTGAAACTTCACAATGTTTATTTCGGGAAGTCACCAGTACTGGAGGTTGTACTTGCTAGTGCTATGTTGGACCACTTTTACCTTCAGATAAATTTATTAAAATACATTCAACAAGGTGCTGGAAACATTACTTAGACATTGTGCTCCATATTGACTTCGTGCAGATGCTGCAGATTTGTTGGCCGTACATGCATAATAAATCTCCCGTTCCACCATACCCCAAAGATGCCCTATTGGATTGAGAACTGGTGATGGTGGAGACCATTTGACTACAGTGAACTCATTTTTGTGTTCAAGAAACCAGTTTGAGATGATTTTAGCTTTGTGACATGACACATTATTTTGTGGTCATAAAAGGATGGACACAGTCAGTAACGGTACTCAGGTCGGCTGTGGGCTTTAATCCATGATCAATTGGTACTTAGGGGTTCAGAGTGTGTTGAGGACATCTCCCAAACACCATTATACAGTACTACCTCCAGTAGCCTGAACCAGTGATAGATGGCAGGATGGATTTATGCTTTCATGCCAAATTCGAAACCTATCTGAATGTCAACAATTTTTCACTGTTTTATTGTCCAATGTTGGTTAGCTCATGTAAACTGTAGCCTCAGTTTTCTGTTACGTTTCATCTAATCAATGTGAAACAATACGTGAAAATATTTTTCATGTTTTTATCTAATGCGAATACATCACAAACTTTGCTAACCTAACAGCAACCTGTTGAGCCGAGAGCTTTAAATGAGGCATGCTCCGCGAAGGCATGACACCCTGTCAGCACGTAACACACGCTAACACACACTGGTGTTTATGTGGTGTTTCTGTCTAAATCACGGTGCTCTGGGACCGCAGGCTGCCCGTGTCAGGCTCAGTGTGTGATAGGTGATATCCGGGTTTCCATGTCGCCAGCTGGCTCCCTGAAAATAACGTCTCTGGCATTTTCTTTCCCTCCTTGGTCGCTCGTCAACCTTTTATAACTTTCATGATTCCATACATGCATGTTTATACAAGATGAGGAAGAAGATACGAAGGGCTCCAAATGATCACGGTGTGATTTGACAGAGCTTGATTTAAAAGACAATGACTGATATTGTTGATCTTGTAAAGTTGCCATCTCGCTGTTGTTCTGTCACCATTGTATTTACTGCATGTTTGGAGTGATGACATCACTTATTATATTATAAACCAAACAAGATATGTCAATGTCTTTATTATATTTGTAGGATAAAATTTGCCGCTAACAGGGCTTCTACGCTACGATTAGCTAGCGCATTATTTATCTAGTTTGTTAGGGTGCGATATTTTTCATTTTTTTCAGTGTGTCCTAGCTGAAATATAAAAATAAATACATATTTCAAACTTAAAAAGTCCTCGCTAGCTACATCATAGCTAGGTATTTAAATGTAGCTACGCTTTCAAACCTGATCTCATTCAAACTTCTGATCCCCCCCCACTGTGAAAGATTTTAGACAACATGAGTCGTGCTAATCCAAGTTAAGTTTTGTGCTGTAATATTTTCAAAAGGAAAAGGTTTCGCTCAGGCGATCTTTACATCACCAGGCCGTGGAGGACACGACCCGAAAACCAAACAGTGAACTCCCAATCCATCAGGTTGCCTTCACATCCCTTTTTATACATTTTCACACAAAAACACACACACACAGAAAAAAAACCCTTAACTAGCCAGTGCCAGAGGTGCAGAGGTTAGGGCCGAATCGAGCGTCCCTGTCCATGATAAATGAAATTCGACGTGAATGGAGAGGCAGGGGAGGGGAGGAAAAGAGGCTTAGTCATGGAAAGGCTTTGCTTAACAGCTCCACCGTCCATGGCAACAGAGACGGGGACATATATCTGACCACAATGACATTCCAAAGCTGGACAGATTTTATATAGCCTCAGCTTACGCAGGCGTTTCCAAGGCAACGGCATCCCAGAGGTATGCTAACGGTGGCGCGCGAGACCCCTTTAACATTTGCACTGAGCATCGGCCACTATAAACATATCCCACCCTTCCCTAGCGTCCGGCTGTGAGTTATGGCTGTATTGTGATGGACTTTTTCACTCAAAGTCTTACACAACACACACACACACACACACACACACACACACACACACACACACACACACCGGATGTACAAGTACATACTGTTAAAATTCTCGGTTCTGATTGGCCAGTAGGGATGTTGATACATACATTTTCTCTAGTAGCAGCTCCCATAATAGTGCAGGTTTATATTAATGCATCGTTATAGCAACAACTTAGTCTGAAACATTTATATTGCAGGTTTTAAACTAACTTTCCTGTAAGGCCATTTATGTTTAACATTTATGGAAGGAGTCTCCAGTGTCAGGGGTAAACTAACTTTATGAGAAATGAAAAAAGAGATAGCCGGAGAGGAGAGAAAGAGACTGGTGAAAGAATGTAAGAGATAATGTATTTGGTGTTCCACAACATCAAATGCAACTACAAATGGATACAAAGTATTTTATGTACTTCAATAAAAATAAATAAATAAATAACAGTATTGTTGACTGTAGTGTAAGAGGAATAAAACACTCCAGGGCATAAGGTTAGATCACAACAATCAGCTTCCAGCTGGCAACCATAATGAGCATCTTCTCCACCCTATTGTTGATTATTTTCCCATAACTGCATACCACCAAGTGCTTTATTTATTGACTCTTATATGCTCATATCATGCGTAGGAAAAATTTTTTTTTTACACTGTGTCAGGCCATATGGCGGCAAGGTGGCTCAGTGGTTAGCACCGTCGCCTTTCACCTCCAGGTCCTGGGTTCGATTTCCATGTCAGGTCTGTGTGCATGTTCTCCCAGTGCTTGGTGAGTTTCCTCTAAGTTTTCTGGTTTCCTCCCACAGTTCAATGACATGCAGATTATCCTAATTGGCATTTCCAAATTGCGTATTATGTGTGTGTGAATGTTGATGGTCACTATTGGCCTCCACGGTCCCTAGATGGATGGTTAGATGGTGTCAAGCCATACTGATTGTGTGTGTGTGTGTGTGTATGTGGGTCTTCCGTCACAGTGCATCACAGTGAAAGTGTTTGCACATTTCTTATCTTCACAGATCATACCAGGTCGAGTTTGCTCTCCGCTTTGTTCTTCCTCTGAAATATAGAGAGACAATTCTTTCTGGACCACACAAGTATTGACCAGGTAAAAAGAGAGAAAGTGTGTGTGAGTGTGTGTGTGTGTGTCCTGTTTACTTATAGATCGAAAGTATGGATATGTGTCGATGTGACTATAAAGAGAATAAACAGAAAGAATGAAGTAGCAGGACAGGCATTGTGTAAGCAGAACATTTTATCTGTATCTCAGTATCAGCAACATGAAGCCAAAACTAGATGATAACGATCTCTAACTACCTTTTTAAAAGAATTTTTATTTAAATTTAATACCAGCAACACTTTGCAGATCAATGATCAGTAGGTGAGAGTCTAGGGTGATTTTCTAAACTCTACACTGAAAAAGAGAAATTTAGAAGATTTACAATTTAGATATTTATGCTAGAGGAACCTCTTTTTTCCCCAATAGTGTATTTGTTTACTAATTAATTAAATATCTATACAGTAGTAATGTTTAAAAATATATACATACAGAAAGTCCTAGGGACATGCAAATAACTGCTGGAGAGAAAGGGTGTATTTAAAAAATGTTTTAAAAGATTATAAAAAGCGGTAAACAGTAATTAAGGAAAAAAAGTCAATCATTTGTGTGATGAGTATCTGTTTAAAATATAGTCTCAGGTACAGTTTGTGCAGTTTTATAATGAAATGAGGGACTATGCACAGTCCTGCTGAGGACTTTGTTGCACCTGCTTCTTTTTTCATGCAGCAAAAAAGGTTTTTTTTTTAAACTATTTTCTTTTCTCTCCCTGAAAAGTGCTTTTTTCCCCATAATATTCTGCTTCCTTTTCTGGTTAACTCAACTTAATAAGCAAGTCAAAAAAAAAAAAATCTATAGCAAAGTTTGTACAAAAAATAAAACAAAACATGGTGCCTTAGACAGTTTTGCATAGTACTGTATATATAAATATAAACATATATAGGGCTGAGGATTGTGCAGTATAGGGCGACATATACTTTTTCTCAAAAAAAAAAATAAAAAAAAAAATAAAAATGTAAAAAAAAAAAAATATATATATATATATATATATATATATATATATATATATATATATATATATATATATATATTCTCTGAGATTTTTGCAACATCATTCTCATATTTCCGTTACTGGTAAAATTGACCCGTTATGAAAGTAATAATAATATTGAAAATATAAAATAACTTTCATTCTACTTGACATATCCAGCATTTATATTTATTATTTTTAATGACGTTATCAGATTATACTTTTGTCCTACAAAAGCATTTGCTCTCCAGTTCACATAGCTGATGGATTTTTTTTGTTCACATGATTTTCCATTAACAGTGATAACGCTAAGTGGTTCTGCACACAGGTTTCGGCGGCGCCCCTGACACTGACTGAGCCTCTTGACCACGCACTCCAGTTCCCTTCCACACGAAGCTGAGAAATCGATCCAGGGGAAACATCCCAATGCAAGATAACACACAGATGCACTGTTGTTTTCTCGTCCAGAGATGTTAGGCGTGTTTGCTCATCCTAGCAAACATTTGCTCGGACACAAAAACATTGGAGCGCAATGACTAAAAGCTCTGTGGATCAACACCCGATTCTGACATTCTCCACCCTGATTGGTCAGAAGGTGCTGATTAGTCTTAACAGCAGTTGAAAAAGTGAGTTCACACTTTTTTGCTTTCACAGTATGATGACAAAATGGATTTTTTATTGTTTTACAAAACAGGAAGCTTGTAAAAGGATGTACAATATGTTCATATATGCCATAACATAAGTGAGAATAGGAGCTAACTTTCGTGGAGGTTAAATCTAGAAATCCATAGATCCAGAAGAAGTGTCATTCTTTATTTCCTTGCAAATAATCATCAATAAAATCTTATCATTTTGGTTCGTACACATTCACATTTCATAAAAACTTCCATAATTTTGCTTTGCAACAATGACAATTATTAAAAGTGTTTTTAAAAAATAAAATTGAATTGCAAACTATTGTGGAATAGGGGTAAAAAAAACTGCAGAGTTTGCTTTTATAGGAAAATAATCATTGTCATGATAAAGGCATTAACTTCATTTTATTATCCAGTTTTTCAATATTTATTGTCCAAATATCTTTCGATTCAAGTTTTTCAATAACTTGTTTTATTTCTTTTCTATGAAACTTGTTTTATTTCTTTTCTTTTCCGCATGAATATATTCAAATTCATAAAAAAAAATCTTTATATCATTTTAGATATAGCATGGTGGAATGTACGCAACATTTCTATTTTATTCTTATTGATGTGATTCTGAATTACAGGTCAAAGAGTTGCATGTTGCAAAAAGGAAGATAAACAGAGGGAAATTAAAGTGAAGTAAATAAATAAAGACTGCACATTGGTGAGGGAGAGTGGCTCTGTGTCGTAATGTGATACATTTCTTTAAGAGCTGGAGTTACTTTGCCAGTCTGAGTCTAATCCTGCGCTGGCCCAGTACCCTGCTGTGAGAGAGGGAGTTACTGAGTAACCCAGCTCATTGGCCATCATCAGCATTCTCTCTTCGACCGCTGACCTCAGTGTGCCCCGGCGCTCGCCTTTCTCACTCTCTCTGTCTCACTCTCTCTCTCTCTCTCTCTTTCTCTCGCTCTCTGTCTTACACACACAACACAAAATGGTTATGTTTCTTGTCTTAATACTGTACCCATGGACTTGCACTGGATCATTAGTAATGATTTCTTGATTAATGATTTATGTTGTGTTAAAGTTTTATCACTTTCGGTCAAATTTTGTTGAAGCATCTTCATAATCAAGTTCACAATGATAGGTTACATTCACATTTAGGCAGATGATCTTATCCAGAGCGACTTACATTTTTATCTTATTACACATCTGAGCAGTTGAGGGTTAAGGGCCTTGCTCAAGGGCCCAACAGTGGCAACTCGGTGGTTGTGGGGTTTGAACCTGGGATCTTTCGAACCGTAGTCCAATGCCTTAACCACTGAGCTACCCCTGGCCCCTTAGGTTAAAAAGTGTGCATGTGTCTGTTGGGAATTGGGGGTGTTATGGGGTTAGTCATTCCCAAATGAACAGCTGAGTTATCTTATTTAGTCTGTATAAAAGCTGCCCAACTGTCATGACAAAGGGACTGGACAGCAGGCCTCTATGGCAGACAATAGGAAGTCAATGGCTCCAAAGGAACAACCTGAATGTGCTGATTCACTGAAAGGAGACGCCGCTTGAATTGTTGAATGGGACGGAGGGATGCCCATAACAAAGCTTAGATCCGAACCTAATTGGGGGCATCAATCAGACGATTCACGCCACTCACTTACAGGCTCAGCAGTCACTTGGTGGGAATTAGGGCTTAAAACCCCCATACTCCAAGGACTTTGGACTTCAAGTAGACAATGATGAATGGAAAAAAAATATTGCTGTGAAAACACTAAGCACTTAAAAATGTTATACAAGCATGTTATATTAGTGTTCGAGAAAGAGGTCCTAAGGAATTATAATATATATATATTTTTTTGTTTTATGATTTATTATCATAAATAATGTTGACCTAACAGAAAAACTGTTTTAGGTTTATAGCACAGAACATGTTACATTTGTTATAATAATAATAATAATAATAATAATAATAATAATAACAACAACAAAAACAATAATGATAATAATAATAATAATAATAATAATAATAATTATTATTATTATTATTATTATTAACTAATCTGTTTACTAGTGCTGGTTCCTACAAAACTCGGGAAAAGCACTATTTAGAACTGAACAACAAAGGCTTTGGACTTTGAAAACATTTAAATACTGTCAGTTTACTTGGAGAAAATTTATACCTGAAACTGAAACGTTCACTAGATTGGATCTATAGGTAAGCTCTCACTCACTCACTCACTCACTCACTCACTCACTCACTCACTCACTCACTCATCAGCTTTATCCAGTATTTAGGATCGAGGGGATATGGAGCCTATCCCAGAGACTTAAGGACCCTGCAGGTTCAAGGCGACAGTGCTAACCACTTCACCACTGTGCTGCCTTTTTCTAAGCTCTTACTAGAAAAAAAAGGTTTACCTTCCAGAAAATAACCTTGTCATTGGAACTATATGTCTTTAAATGGACTTTTCTAAAAAATTTATTTTTTTTCAGTAAAGGTGTGTCAGAAAATTGTCAGTTAAAGTCAAAAACCAACTTTTGGTTCTTCATTGTGTACGTTAAATAAGAAAAAAAAAAGTCCACTTTTATTTATTCACTTCTGATCAACAGATTTTATTTATATAGCTCATAACAATGGTTAAAAGGCAGCTTTACAGAATCAAAATAAAATTAGGGAAATAAGTATGAAATGTCTTTTGAAAACACAATTCAGGAATTGTACAATAGTACAAGCCCTTTTCCCCCCTAAAAGTGTTATAAACAAGGGTTTTTATAGACACATTTCTTTTTTCTTATATATATATATATATATATATATATATATATATATATATATATATATATATATATATATATATATCAAATACTCAAATGAGTTTTGTGGGTGTAACCTGAAGGTTCCTTGACTTGGTCCCATGAAGAAACCCTTGAAGGGTCTATGTCTTGTGTCAGAAAATGTAGAAAAAATTTAATCCTTTTAGAAAAAACTTCAGTACGTCAGTACTTGGTACTTAAATAGGATAAAGTGTTGAAACCTTACATTGTGTTTGGTTGTAGTTGTGGGGAACCCTTAATAGTACTGTTGTAAAACATGCAGTACAGCGCTTCTTTATTACATTTGGTCATTTAATGCACAAGTAAAGTACTTAAAAAAAAACCTTTTCCCTTGGAAAGCCGGGTTAGGAGAAGAATTCCGGAATCCAGGAAAAGAAATTATTGTCCTTATTTGTGGGCGCAGTTGAAGCTAAGCCAGATCCCAGTATCACGCTGTGCATTGTGATAGGAGCGGGTTTATTACAGGCAGCGGACAGCTCACAGACCGCAGGATTTCTAACCTGCGCTTTCTTACCACACATTTGTCAGAAGAATGGAGTGACTTTCCTCACTGAGGCAGGCCTAACAGGATTTGGTGTGAGGCATGACCCTGGGCTTTGTTGTATTGTCTGGCCATCTTTCACATCGCACTGAATTTGGACTTACTTAAATCCACAGCAAATCTGTCTTTGTTTTATATTCAAATGTCTGCGGACAAAGTTAGAAACTTTCCCACACGAGGACCTGATACGCTGCTATGATATTGCTGCTGAACACAGCGAGTGCACTTCATTCACTAAACACTATGTATGTTTTTTTCCTCTCTTTATGTTCATAAGTAAGAAATAAAACACTTCAGGGAGATTCTGTTAAGTAAAGAAAACAATAAGCTGATGTGTGATGAAGCGATTGAAGAAGTTGAAAAGTTTTATTATTATTTCACAAGAATTTATACATAGTTCCATTTTTTTAAAAGTAAAACAAGTAATTATTATCGTTGTAGCAGCTAGAAACCATTGTTCACTCAAACTCTTCTCTTTTTTCTCTCTTCTAAACCAAAAGATAACACTAAAACATCAGAAGACACCAAAAAAATGGGTAAACTTTGCTGTCCTGAAAAGTTTCGTTAAAAAGGTTATGTCTTTAGCTCTGGCACTTAAGACACCTTTAATAAAGGTTAAATATATGCCTATAAACAGAAGACATGATCATATCAACAAATTGGGTTTTGCTATATGAGTCCGTGTAAATTATCTGTTATTATAAAAAAAACTATAATATTAATTCATATGTGAATCAGAGCTGCTGTTCTAGTAAATAAATCTTACAAAAATTTGCACTGTTTTTTTCTTCTTCTTCTTCTTATTATTATTACTTGGTTTGGGAAGCATGGATGAGAGCTGTAACCATAGCAACACCTGTGGAACATCAGTGAAACACTGATATTCGGGTCTGTGCATGTTGCCTCACACGTAGACCGATTAATAATAAAGAAAACGCGGGGGTCCACACTGTGTGGTTTCACCACTGAGGGCCATCAGTCATCCGAGCTACACCCCCCCATCTGCCTTACATGCCATCCTCTCTACTCCCCTCCTCTTTCTACCGCCCTGGAATTCAATGCAATAGTCATATGTAACTCAGTGACTGTTAACTTATTAACACATTCCCCAGATTCATTGTGTTTATAAAATCCTCCTTAATTCTCTTCATTTATCAGAATTACTTTCAGCATAAATCACAGACGCAGTCTGATGTGTTGCGGTAGAACGATAAAAGATTTACACATGCTGGATGATGTTCACATATTTTATCGCAAATAAAATACATGAACATCATCCAGCATGTGTAAATCTTTAAACAGGAAGAAGATAGATTATGATGAATGTATTGCAGAGATTGAGGTGCAATAATGATAATAATAATAATAATAATAATAATAATAGGTGCCTAAGAGGTTTTCACTGTTGTCTCACACCTTCAGGGTCGGGATGTGACAGTTAAGTATGAATAGAAGATCGACACCAGACCTCACACCACTAAACTCTTATTTATTAAAGAAGAAAATCATTCTCCACAGAGCAACATCAGTCATGATACATTAACAAATCTCGTTTATCATTCTCGTATTCAGCAAATACACAAAAGTCGGTAGGTCAGAAATTGGCACTGGCATTTAATGTAGTTTATATTGTTTAAAGATATTTTTGACTTTAAAAAAGACATTTGTCCCCACACTCTTTTTCTTTTTTTTTATTTGAACAAATTGTAATAATTGGAAAGTATATATTTTTAAATATAATTTTTGTGTTGCCTACAAGCAAAGCATAGGTGACACATTGGGATCACTATCCACTGGCTCACATCTGCGCCATCATCATTATCATCATCACCCTATTTTTAATATCAAATATTCATATATATTTATTTATTAAATTAAATGTATCTAGGGCAGCACGGTGGTATGTGTGTGTGAGTGTGTGCATTTTTATACCAAGTGATGGACTGGACATCCTTCCAGGGTTTACCTCGCCTCGTGTCTTGAGTCCCCTCGGATGGCTCTTGGCCTCCTACAACCCTGTACAGGTTAAACACTATAGAAAGTGAGAAGAATGTATCTAATATTTTGAGAATTTCATAAATGTCTGGTTACTATATAACACTCTTATATTAAAAGTACATTTGATTGAAAAAATAAACTGGTGATGATTTTTTTGAACTATGTTTGTTAAGTATAAATCCCTCCATGTTGTGCTGTGATAAGTAAATAACAATAGAGTAGTGTTAAAGTAGGAATCCTGAAGTTGATACTGTTTCTGTAACAGTATGTTGCTCTATGTTTTTATGCACTACCCTACCAAGAAAAAAAAAAAAAAAAAACACCACCCGGATTGAACTAAGCAAATAGTTGTGAGGCTTCTATTGGATATGTATTAAGTTATTTAACCCTAATTGTTGCAGTGAGTAATTGCTCATTTATTAAGCAACCATGTCTGTGGTTGTGGCAAAGATGTTACTCTATTTCAGTAAGGTAAAACTATTGACCTTCATCACGCAAAGAAAACAAGATTACTCAAACAACTAAAATTTGGTTAGGAACTGTAAAACGCATTAATAAAGCCAAGAAGGATAGCGGTGACCAAATAGCTGGGTAGCCATAAGAAAGCCACTTATCAGTGAGATTAATTGGAATAAAAGGTTTCAATTCGCTATGGGGGCATAACGATTGAACTTTGGAGCAATGGAAAAAGAGTGGTGGGCATGTCAGGATAAGAATCTACCCATCATGCCTTGTGCTTTAACATACAAGCCTGTGGAAGCATTGTTATGGTCTGGTTTTGCTTCTGTTGGTTAGGTCCAGGTTCAGCAATGGTATGCGATCAAAAAAAAATGAGATCAGTTGATGACCTTTTTTCCTCCCTGATGGCATGGGTATATTCCAAGATGACGATGCCAGGATTCATCAAGCTCAAATTTTGTAAGAGTGGTTCAAGAAGCATAAGACACAATTTTACCATATGGATTGGCCACTACAGAGTCCAGACCTTAACCCTATTAAGAATCTTTGGGGTTAAATTAAATAATAAATTAAATCCATAAATTAAACAAATTTTACCAGTTTTCAGTTTCAGTTACCAAGAAACAAGCATAAACTTATGATTTCTGAGGATGTCACAAAATAAAAAATTTACAGATTTGATATTGAGTGTTCCAAATGCCAACACTGGACACTTTTTCCATCCATACGTTTTGAATAAAATCTGTGTTTTTAACATGGCATGTCACTATCTTCTGACCAATCAGATTCAACAGTAATTTCTTCTTTATCTTTTTGTTCTTAAAAATGAGACACAATAAAGAGAGCTCCTGATAAAACCACAGAGCTCGTGCTTGGAGCTCTCTGAAGTGGATGAACATCCATTAATTACACCATGGAGCTTAGAGCGCTCAGGGAGGGAACAGGTGCTGTTCATCTCTGTCTGAGAGAGCACCGTGCCCTTGCTACCCCCTCACCACTGATCACTCCTCCATCCCGGATCAGATTCATCAGATAGCACTGAGATCAGGTCCAGCTGCTGATCGCATCTCGTCATTCCTGACCTCTGCATCATGCCTGAGATTTAGGAAGTGGTATCAGTACAATAGCTTTCCAGGAATGTTTTATTCTGTCTATATCGTACTGCTGAAACTAAAAAAAGGTTATCGCTGGATAGTTTTTTTTATAGGAAAGAAAGGGATGAGGAAACAACAGAAACATTCAAATTGAAGCAGTTAACCTATGGGCTTAGAAATTTGAAAATTGTGTTGCTAAACAATCACTTTGACCATGACAGACTTTTTACAGGAAAACAAAACAAAACAAAACAAAACAAAACAAAACAAACAGCTGGATTAAATTTTCATGATTCATTTTATATGACTATTTTACTGTATTCCTAAATCTCACTACTACTTTCTGAAACTTAATAAAATCAACACTCCACCAGCTTGCTCTTTCTCTCTCCCTCTGCCTGAATGAGAGAAAACACTCGGAATTTGATGAGTGGCACTTCCACTAGAGAATGAAAGGAATGACTTGCCACTTTTATAGCTTTGTGGTTAGACCTCAGAGCCAAACTTCCCTCCGTAACACATTCTCTATTGTTTATACCCCAAAACGTGTCGCATTATATATATATATATATATATATATATATATATATATATACACACACACACACACACACACACACACACTAACAGATACTAGCCATTCAAACTGAAACTGAAGCTCTACAGCTCAAACATCTAATTACCAAAGTATGAACTGAATGTTTTAAGGCAATTTTAGCCTCTCTGAATCATGCAAGTAAGTGGAACTGTGTTGTTCTGTCTTTGGTCCAGTACAGCCCATTGGACGTTAAAATGAATATATAGGTCTTCAGTGTTTTTTTTCCTCAAGCAAACACATTACTTTTTATGACAAGGAAATAATATTCTCTTATTACACTTCACTTTTTATGCATAATATATGGTGGACTGCAAATACAAAAATGCTTAAAACAAACAAACCGCTAAAATGCATCAGCAAACCAGAAAACAGAAGAGAATGTCAGAAAAGACAATAACAAAACCAAAATCATAACATCAGACTAGAAAAAGGTGAATTCTATTATTTTATTAATTCTATTTTATCAGCAATCTTCCAGTATACATTTCATAGCTAAAGCTTTGCTATATTTGTATAATTTTCTTTTATTTCATAATTTATTTTTTATTTTTAATACTCTTTCTTTTTTTTAAGTTTAAAGTCACAGGCAGTTGTATAAGCATTCATGCATATCATACTGTGTATGGCTGTGTATATAACAAATAAAATTTACATTTTTATTTAAAACATCAGATATGGACAAGAGAATTACAAACAAAACAAAATTATCAAATCAAAAAATGCAACAATAGTAAGGAAAAATTAACAGCAAAGCCATAATTGAAAACACCACCATAAACTGAACGCACAGGAAAACCCCCCCAAAAAATGTAGCGAATCAAAAAATGTAATGAAAAAAATCAAAAATAAATCTTAAAATTAGAATCATACAACAGACAAAGTAACAAAAACAAATCACAGCAATAAATCAGGAAATGTAAAACAATAGATCTGAAGAGATCAAAACCAAAAACTTAAAATCAAATCAGAAAACGTCAACAAACAAAAACACCTAACTCAGAAAAAAAAAAACCGTAAAATGGAAAACGCAACAAGAAAAAACAAAAAGCATGACAACAAATCAGAAAATACAAAAATAATTTAGAAATTGTAATACTGTAGGATCAGACATAGTAAATCAGAAAAGGCAACAGAACAGCTAAATCAAAAGCATAAAAATCAAAGCAATAAACACACAAAAAATACTTCAACATCAAATCACAAAACAACAATTATTTAGAAAATGAGAATTTATTTTATTATTATTATTATTATTATTATTATTAGTATTATTAGTATTATTATTTGTATTATTTATTTATTTATTTATTTATTCTTTTTTTTTTTTTTTTTTTTAATTATAACAATAATTTAGGACACACAAGAAAAAAAAAAGGAAAATCTGAAAGTGCAACAGAAACATACCACCAGAAAAAAAAAACTAAAATTGAAAATGTGACAAAAAAAACACAGAGTAAAGAAATGCCACAACAAATCAGAAAAAATAACAACAAATCCAAAAACACGGTTAATCAGAGAATGGAAGAGGTAAGGAGGAGAAAATCTGTCTTTATTTGGCATATGAATGTTGTGTGCATGTTCATGCTATAGAGATCATGTCTAAAATAACATCAAGCACAAATAATTCCTTTTACTATAAATATCCTTCAGCTCTCGTCATGTTTTTCTTCTTTTCTCAGACCGGCGCTATGCAATGGTTATTTTTAAGTATCACTTCATTACATTTTGAATACATTTTTATGGCTGAATTTACTGTAGTTGTTTTTTTCTAATTTGCTGTTTTTGCAGTTATAGGCCACTGTAAAAAAAAAAAAAAAAAAAAATCTTTGCATTGCTCTGGTCAAGCCCTAATATGGCACACACCATAAATTGATTGCAATCTCTTTCCCATTAGATCATAGCTCTGGAATCCCCAGTGGAATCAGAGTTCTTTGCACACACGGCACGTCTCGCTCCCATGTCAAAACGCGACTATGACACAGAGGTTTAAAGAAATGCTATGTCCTTCCCTTTACACCACCTCCGCTGCTTCCCCCGTTTCTATCCAACCCAACAATCAGGTTAGAAATACTCTTAACCCAAACCCGCTGCATGCCCCAAAAATAGTCAGAGGTGGGAGAGCAGTGATCAGGGGCAAGATTAAGATACCATTGGTGTTAGGTGCCAGGGGGATCAGAGTGGAATCCGTGCCAAGAGCTCAGCCTCAGAGGTGCCACTCATAGAGACACAGGCTTGACGGACATAGCTGGTACACGTGGATGGCTAGGAATGGCAAAGAACAGCGCTAAGTTTCAGAGTAGGAC
Organism: Clarias gariepinus; assembly: GCF_024256425.1. Lineage (NCBI taxonomy): Eukaryota > Metazoa > Chordata > Actinopteri > Siluriformes > Clariidae > Clarias > Clarias gariepinus. The sequence continues at coordinate 5,602,516 of NC_071122.1, read as the reverse complement.
TATTTTTAGGAAGTGTTGTGATCAGAGGAAGGAGATGTAAACATTTCTTACATTTATGTTGTGTTTTCCTTCAGACAGATACATTTAAACTGCAGCACTGATGAATGCTCTATTGTGATTAGTTTACTTTTATACTTGCAAAGTTTACACCAATCAGCTATAACATTAACACCGCCTAACATCAGCATTGCCACAGAAAAGTCAATACAAAACAAATCGCTGAAAAAAGTCAATACTGAATATGATGCAAACGCACCAGAACACCCAGTTCATCACAGCTCATACACACATGATCCAGTAGGCAAAGAGCCCACAACTGCCAGCCTGGGTTCCAAACTTGCAGATCCCAGTCTGATTTAGAAACTAGTTTGTTTGGCATGCACCAAACAAACTGGTCTGACCCATGGAGACCCCACCCCGCAACCCACAGCAATCAAAGAACCTGCTGCTAACATCTTGGTGCCATGCAGAGCCAAGTCCTGAGGGGCCAGAGCCATCCTGGTGGCACAAGGGTAACTTAAAAAAAAGTTATATGTTAATATATAAACATAATCATGTATATTAATGCATTTCTATAATGAATCCATGCTCAGAGACTCCACGTCAGACAATACACGATTGTTAAAATGAAATGATTTTTTAACATTTATTGAAGGAGTCTCCAGTGAGAGAAAATGAAAGGTTGGTAAGGGAATGACTGGTTATAGCTTCTCCAACTTTAGTGATTATAGCAAATGTTTCATTGACCTTCTGCAAAATTAAAAATAACTATTAGAAAAGTATGATATGTCTTTCTTTAAATACATATAACATTATTGTTTCATATAGGAAAATAATCAACTTTGGTGCCTAATCAACTTCATTTCTACCCACCACTGACTTTTTTTTTACTTCCTGTTTATGAGTACATTCTATAGGCACAACAAAACTTGGAGAGCAATCTAACTGAAATCTTGTTTGGATCTGGTTCATATCACCAGGACATGAATGTACACTACAATGCTTAGCAGGACCACCCACTAGCGCGGTGACAAAACACCTCCCTTTTGTTCTTTTTAAATGTATTTATTTCACCACTTCAATCACACCATATGAAATCAATTTTTTGGTGCCGCCACCGACATCCAATTTTCAATCTGTGTGCCGACTGTTTTAAAGGAAATGGAACAAACAAACAAACAACAAAGATGGCATGGGCACAAAAACAACCCATGAAGACTGCATTCATACACTGGCAGGATCCAGCTACAAAAGCCTCGTCATGCTCGAGTGGGGGTCCTGCCTCTAATCCGGAGGGCTTTGAGCGGCACGGACACTGGTTTTGTTGTTCTTCATCAGGGACAGCTAGGCGCTAAGCAGTCGCGAGAGCTACTGGCGACAGGTCCGGCCCCGGCGAGATGACTCTCTAATCCTAATCATGTTGTCTGGGTCACATGACCTTTCGCTAGCTGTAATAGGCAGGATCATGATTGGGATTTATGTTGAGAGAAAGGTGCCAAGCCCAGCGTCCCGGATGTCTGGCTGCACGAGTGTGACTCACTGAGACAGTAATAGGCAGGAAGACACGTGGTGAAGGCTGCACAATACTGCATAGGCACATAGGCACATAGACACATACTGACATTCCTTTTACTGGAAAAAAAAGCGCTTTTACTTCTTTTGTTAATCAACTGTAGCAGTTCTCAGACAGTTAACACGAGGACTCTCATTAAGAAGTGGCTCCTGATTTAAAGAGTGTTAGGAAGGCTTTATTTTTGCCACCAAAATGTCTTCACTGACAAGAGGACTCATTTCTTTCTTTTTTTTTTTTTTTTGTTTCTAGTGAAAGGCTATTCAGGGCGTCTTAATCCTGTTAACAAGATCCCTGACTGTGGATGTCTGGGAAGTTGGATCAATATCAAATTCTCCCTTTTCAGGCTTTTCCTCAGGCGACTGATAGGCCTGCTTAAGAGGCTCTGGCAAAGATCTAGAAATCTCTGATTCCTGCATCGAATCACATGGATTTGCTTTATTGTTGAAAATAACCATGATCTTCATCCATTTGTTTTGATGCTGTTCCATTCATCCAGTAGCATTGGCTGTGCTCTCTCTCTCTCTCTCTCTCTCTCTCTCTCTCTCTCTCTCTCGCTATTTCTTAATGATACTGCTTTCCAAAAAAGCAGGTTTCGACAGCTTAAATCACTGAAGACTCAGATATATGGGTCCCTAAACACTCTCTTTAAGGCTTCTTGTATAGTAAGTTATTATTTCAACCCTTTTTTTTTTGTTTATACGAGCTCATCCTGAAGTGCTTAATTAAGCAATATCAAATGAGAGGAAGTGCTGTTATGCTGGTTATCATCATGGCCATAACGCAGTTGTACCCAGTGCCGTAGGTATCAGAGGCCTGATGATAAACAGCAGAGGTAGTTTTAATTTTTTTTTACCTGTACTCTTGTACACAAAAAGTGAGGGGAATAAATCTTGGATGTTATGGACAGACCTGAGAAACTTATGGGATTTGCTTTATATTTCCACTTATTCCATTTTAGAATATCAACTCTGTTAACTTGTGGGTTCTGGGGCTGAATAACAAATAGAGTTAAACGGAAAACTAGTGCACTATGTAGGGTGTACAATCCCTTGCTTCACACACCAAGTAGTGCCCTTGGTCAGGGGTTCGAGATGGACTCAGCCTTGTGTTAGAAGATAGTTGGCTTTCTAGCTTGGTTCAGAATCAACGCACCATACAGTTTAACTTTCACCCATGCTGCGACTGACACTTGGTGTTTGTATATTGTAGGACACCTAGGAATCTGAATTATATGTATAGTTACACATCCCAGTGCTGTTGCGGTGTATTATCATCACTCCTAGGAACACCTTATTAGATTGCTCAGTTGGAACTAATTCCTGCTACACCACATTAACTTGACAAGTACTATTAACAATTTACAAAGCACTGGCACTGAAGATAGATATTCGGTTCTTGTATAAAATTTGAAAGAAGTATAATGAATAAAAGTAGTTTTCATTAAGAACTACAAGCATGTCTTACTCCATATACTTACCATTTCATTGGCAACAATTTCCTAGTTGAGACGTTCAGTCTAATACTTCATATTACTCATTGCAGTGGTAACCTGATCCTTGATTACTCTTTTTAGCTGCCGTTCACCCAAGACCCTTGATTGAGCTTTGCATTTCTAGTGACTAATGTACCAGTAAATATTGCTATGTCTAAGTAAAAGGGAATGAAGCAAGCCAAGTGGAACTCAATTACCTCTGACAGTCCTTGCGAGCTTCCAAAAAGCTCCAAGCGAGATTCCTGTGTAACACAGACGTGTACTGTTATACAGCCTGAAAGAAGACAACGCAAAACAGGCCAGACACTTGTTATGTTGTGGTTTGATGCTTCAGCCGATTTCCCATATGATTAATTGTGCATTACTGGCAATGATGGTGCTACCAGGCAATAATGTCCTCCCCCGCCCCACTTTGCATTATCAGATGAATTGTGATACACGTGATAAAAAAGAAAATAGTTGCACCAGACAGGGTGATGTATTTGGTTTTCGTCCTGTAGTCTTACCATTCTTCAATTCCCTCGTGTTGTTGCTTTTTATACATCTGGAAAACATTTGTCTTTTTCAGCATGGCCACTTTGCCTACCCTGCGAATCCTCATCGTTAGATCTTTCTTATTCACTTTAGCACTAAATACAAGCACTAAATGCAGTTCTCTTTTCTGTTCTACCTCTAATATTTACATCTATCAAGATTGTCTAGCAAAGACTTTATAGCATTTCTGTAAATACTGTAAACATTAACACTTAACATTAACTAGACGTATAGAGTGTGTTTCTAAAAAAAAGGCAATTGGGCAGGTACAGATACTGAAACATCATTCCAATGGTCAGAAAAATATTCTTATAACCTCAAAATCATGTTTAAGACATATTTTTAGTACATGTGAGCCCTTTTTATCACCGGATGACATAAACTGTGTACGGTGACCAAGAAGTGCAAACAAACTAACAAAAATGAAAACAAAAAATACAAAACTGAAAAAACAAAAAAGAAAACTGAAAAAACAAAAAAGAAAACTGAAAACAAAATAACAATACCAAAACCAAAATGAAAAATCTGAAAACAAAATAACAAATTTTAAAGCAAAACAACAAAGCCAAAAAAACAAAAACAAATACGAAATGAAAAATCCAAAAACAAAATAACAACCAAAAAACAACATAACAAATCAGAAAATACCACAACATAATTAGAAACAAAATAACCAATGAGAAAACACAATGACAATTCAGTCAAACTGAAAAAGATCAAAGTTTGTGTGTCAGCTGTATGAAATTCATCCGCGAACCACACCAAACTTTTTAAGGTTTGTTCATCCTTACCACTGATTGGACGAGACATCTGTCAATCAAAATGCTGTGAGGCTGCAGTACTACATGTTTGTCCTAAATGACATTTGTCTTTCAATCAGTGATAAGAATTTAATTCTCATCAAACTATACCTACCTTTCCTGGTTCGACTGAATCATCATTGGGTTTTCTCATTTTATATTTTGTTTCTGTGCATGTTGTTGTGTTTTCTGATTTGTTATTTTGTTTTCTGATTTGCTATTTCGTTTTCAGTTTCGTTATTTTGTTTTGCACTTCTCGGCCACTGTAACTGTATGTATAATATGTTCATTAAACGTCAGTCTGAGGATTTTTATTCGAACCATTTTCTTGTCTAGAATGGTTACTATTCCTAGCTAATGGACAAGTAATATTGACAATTAAACTATTCATTAAATAATGTCATACTTTATTAAATTAAGTAAATTACACATTTACAGTTATGTATAAAGCTCTTAAACCCTCAATATTCAAACAGAGTTTCTCCTCTCTGTGCAACCCAGAGAGTGTGTCCCTCTGACATGAAGAACACACATTATCACATGGTCTGTCATAGGATTGTATTTGGATCTTGTACAGTGTGACAAGTAATAACCTTAAACCGCATGGCAGTCATCATTCCTGTCTGAGTTAATCTTAAAATCTGGCAGTCTTTTCTCCTCCCACTTCTACCTGGAGAGTTTGCCTGTCCTGTAGCAGGTTCTGCATTTCTGCAGCACTCCTGAAATTGTTCCTGACACTTCCACTGAAGCTTTGGCTACACTAATCGTTCTGCTTATTTTTATCTGTCTTCTAGCTCCTATTTTCTTTTCAGCACTGAACAGGAGAGCACTTCTTTCTTTTTTTTTTTTTTTTAAACCCTCCCTCCCCTTCTCCTCCTCCTCCTCCCAAAGCCAATTCGAAGTGCGTCCAGAAAACAGACACTACGTGTGGGCTAATTTTCACATCTGCTCAAGTGTGAGCCTTAAAACAACAATCACTTAAGATAACGAGACTATATAAATTACAGCAGCAATGAATTTAACTAGCAAAGCTCTTAAACCCTCAATATTCGTACTGTTCCAGGTTTTCCCCCCTCTGTGTAACCCAGTGAATGAGTCATATAATGTGGCGTGCGCTCAAATATCGCCTCTATAGGGAGCAGATTGTGAGATGTTCCAGATTTCTGCAATAATTTTTTTTTTTTTTGTGAATCCTCTTTGTGAAGTAGTATTATGGAGATTTATAACTATTGCTGCAGCCATACTACTAACTTTAAATACTTTATGCAAAAAATAAAATAAAATGCAACAGGGCATGCTGTTCTTTCATGCCGAAGACAATCTTCAAGTTTCAACATATTACTATTTGTTTAGGTTTCATATTTTAAAGTTTCTTTAACCAGTTTACACAGGACTCAGAGCTTACCTTAAACTGTCTTTATTTCACGCTTCTTTCAAACGCACTATTTCATCGTCTATGTTAATTAGAAACTGCCTAGCCACACCCCTCCGGCAGAGATGAGCAACAAGCCAGGGAAGGGTGTTATCTTATATGATGTCACATTAGGGGGAAATCGAATTAATTAGTTTAATGAATGGGCAATAAAAAAAGGGGGAAAAAACGGTAATATTTTTTCTTTATATTTTTTTTTGTAATGGTGGAGACCCGATGTGAATTTTGCATAATTGGACACCTTTAAAGAATGATTTAATTGCGTCAATTGCGTTTAAGCAATTGACATTTACAGAAGACTTCAAAGTACGTGATGGGACTCTTGACCATATTAAAACATTTGCAAATATTTTAAAGAAATCCATGTAAACATTAACATTCAAATGTAGAGAGTGTGTTTCTAAAGGAAGGCAAAGTCATTGGCCAGGTACATATACTGAAACAGGATTCCATGGAAACTGTATACACAGTCATTCACCAACATCACTTGCACTTTAAAGGAACTTTAAGGTATTGCCACATTCGTTGTACAGTCCTGACCTCACTCCAAGCCATTTCCGCATGTTTGGTGCATTAAAGGAGTTCCTGGGAGGCCAGCGTTTTAGATGTAAAGCAGGCAGAACTAAGAAAACTTTCTACCTTGATGGTAACCAAGCAATAGTGAAATGGTGGGATAAGTGCAATAGTGTAGCAGGAGATTTTATAGAGAAATAAAGGGAGTTTAAAAAGTCCTCTTTGACATGAATGACCCGTATGCATTATCTCTCTCTCTCTCTCCTTTTTTCTCTCAAGACACAAAAACCCAGATTGTCATGTTAGAAATATATGGAGCCCCAGGTCATGGTCATAATCAGAAAAAAATATATATCAAGGCCACATCTTACAACATCGAGCACTTTCGTCTTCTACTATTGTGTGTGCATGAAATATGTTGGTTTATTTGCATGCATAGCGTAAATGTATGTACAGTGCCTGTTTCTTTGAGTTGTTTTTTTAGTATACAGTGCACATGGTTTATGTATTTCATGCTCAAACTTTTCTAGTTGTTTGCACTTTTTACAAAACCGCACATGCGATGTCAGGCTTTGAGTACGCTGGGCCTCCGTATAAATAAACTGCAAAGTGTCAGAGAAGTTACAGACTGTTACAACACACTGAGATGGGAGACATTTTCCAAAATTGTTAAACAAACATGTCCTTCAGCATATCAATGATTACGTATGTTTTTCATTTATCAACAATGAAGAACGACAAAAAGCAGAGATGCTGCCCTGTTCATGGTGTGTCCTTGGTTCTATAAATAAAAACATATTTCTCAGGACCACGTTGTTATGGTTTCATTTTGAAGACGTGTGTACAGTAGGGCTACTGAGACTTACATTAATATGCAGACTTGTTTTTAAACACAGAGGATAAAGGTATATATTGTGACATCGTTACCAGTCCCATGTAGGAAATTTTCATTCTTTCTATTTCTTCTCATTCGATGACAGCACCCTTAGGCTCTGTCTCTTTCGCTCTCCTTCTTACCCGGTCCAAAGGGTCAGCCGTGTTTTGACTACCAAGTGTCCATCCTAAAGACATTGCTTCGAGCAATATAGCCCTGTCCTGCTTATCTTGCCTCAAACTGTGTTCATCCTGTTGTACTGCGTCCCTGAGCGCAGTGCACGGTCACAATGTCTTTGGCTTCACGCTGTCTGATTGTTACGGTCGTAAAAAAACAAATTCTTCTAGGTAACCTTTCTGGAAGCGTTTCTGGAAATTGCACTTGTGGTAAACATTTTTCCAAGTCATTTTAAGAGATTTTTTCCCCTACGCAGCACCCACATTATTATCACAGCCCCAAGCAACATGTGATGTACTGTGGAAAATGTGGTTTAACAACAACAATAATAATAATAATAATAATAATAATAATAATAATAATATCTATAGTAATACTAATAATGAAAATTAACAGACCATCCTCTGTGGTTTTGTAGTTGTTGTTTTTTTCTTTATTGTCTGTATTGCTATTTTGGGCTGATGGATCAACAAAATGTCTTCTCATTATCCCCCGTTGAATTTCGGTTGCAGGGTTCCTGAAAAGTCAGGGATATGGGTGGTCTTAGATATTGATCAACCAGGCCCTGGTGTTTCCAGTGCAGCTTGGTTTTCAGCTTAAAACCATGTGACTAATGCGTTTCCCCAGCTCAGCGGCTGTCGCTTCAGGCCTTGTTTTTATACATTAGCACATTCCCTGGTGACAATCCTTTCGCCAGTGTCGTTTCCCTCCATCCAAAGCCACCCAAGACGTTGAAACAGAAATGGCGCAGAAATGTCCTTGGGCCACAGTTTGAGAAGACGCTGTTTGGGGTTCCTCCAGTCGCTTCCTTTACTCCTCTTTTGTTAACCACCGGGGATGGCATCTCTCTCTCTTTTGTCTCTCACCTTTATGGGATTCCAGTCGAACCGATCTGTTTTGGGCCTGCAGGCACATCGTCAGACATGACTGGTTTGTCAAGGAGAAGGATTGAGTGATGTCCAAGGTGTGGGTGTTTGGGTGAATGTGTTGCTTCTTTTCCAGCAGGTCAGCTCTAGCTTGCACCTCACCTTAAACAAGAGCCTGAGGGCTTTCCTTCTTTCAGTGACTGCATGACATGGGCCTGTTTAGTCAACAGAGAATGGAGGCGGAGACTGATCAATAGGTTATGGATTTATCTTTAGTCGTCCAGCCTTCTGTTTCACCTGCTAGCTTTAGGTCTACTAATGAACGTCAGTTTGTCGAAGACTGCGAGCACTATTAATTCTACAGAATTTTCCAATATCAGCACACCCTACAGTATGTGTTTCATCCCTCTTACACATCACAGTAATTTTCTGACAATTACAGTAATTAAGTTGATAAAAACACTTTGTACTTCATATCCTTTTAATGTTATAGAACATCTAAGAAACAGATGTGGCGCAGAGGCCATGGGGGAGGGGGGTGGGTGCTGGGGAATTATATGGGTCGTCATGATGTTACGGCTGATCAGTGTAGATGTTAAGATATTAAGATAAGTTATTCCATCTATCCATATAGGTTAAAGATTTTAAAACCTTAAAAAAAACCTTTCTATATTTTATAGAAAATGAATCATCTTTGGTGTTAGTGATCATTTTCTTTTTATAGCTACAGTATACAGTTTTCTACATTCTACAACAATACTGGAGATTTCAAAACTATAAAATAACACATATGGACACATAGGTAATTACATAGCAACAACAAAAACAACAGTTAGTTGTTATTTTAAGACACAGAGGTCGGCCTTTCTGTAATAGTTCTTGCAAAAACAGTATTGACAAGTGCATTTGCAAAATCCGTCAAGCACCATAATGAAACTGTCTCTCATGAAGGCCGTCCCAGGAGGGCGAGACCAAAACCTACCTCTGCCGCAGACAAGAAGTTCATTTAGAGTTATCAGCCTGAAAAATGACCAATTAACAACCAGCACCTCAGATTAGAGGCGTTATGAAGTCTTTACAGAGCAGAAGTAGCAGAAACATCTCAATATCAACTGTTCAAAGGAGATTAATGCATTTTTTGGACGCCTTTAGCATTCCTTTACAATGTAGAAAGAAATAAAAATCAGGAACCATCATATTTAGAAAGTATATTTAGGAGTTAGAAAGTGACCCCAAACTTTTGAACGGTAGTTACAAAGTGAAGATGTGACATCTCAGCTAATCTCAACACGGAATTGACATGTTTGTTGGTAGCACAGGGTAATATGAGACAATAATAGCTGAGTAACATCCATTTGCTTAGACAGTTTTGAATGAACATAAAAAAGAGCAAACAGAATCACTCACTTACTGTACTCACTCATCTTCTATATCGCTTTATCCTGTATCCAGGGTCACAGGGGCCTGGAGCCTATCCCAGGAGACTTAGGGCACGAGGCAGAGTACACCCTGGACAGAGTGCCAATCCATCGCAGGGCACACACAGATACACTCACTCACACACTACAGGCAATTTGGGAACGCCAACCAGCAGGTATTTAGACTGTGGGAGGAAACCGGAGTACCCGGAGGAAACCTACCAAGCACGGGGAGAACATGCAAACTTCATGCACACAAAAACGGGAATTGAACCTGGCCAGGAATCGAACTCGGACCCCAGAGGTGCAAGGCAACAGTGCTAACCACTACACCATTGTGCCACCAAAACAGAATCATTGAACATTTATTTGTATTGTTTGTATAAGTGTATAATTGTTTATGTATTATACTACTTACATACAGTGCATTACATATTTTGCATAATTATTAATGTTTATGTTTTTTAGAGTTTGGATGCTAAAATTTAGAAGATTTCTGTCTAAATTCTGTATAAAGTCTAGACAAACTAATTGTCTAAGTGCATCATCCTCCAGGCTTTATAAAAACTAAAAAAAAGAAAAAGAAGAAAAAAGAAAGCTTTCAAGCACTTCCCAAAGCTAATAGGAAAATATGAAAGAATGCAAACAATTTATCATAAAGTCCAACATATTAGGAGAGCACAAACCATCACGAAGCGACACAAATTACAAACAGAGACAAATTAAAAACCATGAAAGAAGCAAAAAACATGTGATGCTGATTTACACAATAAACTGTCACATCTGTCTGACAGAAAATCTGCTAAAGACATTTTTTTAAGAAAAGGAAGATACTGTTTGAGAAAACCTTGTGTAACACAAGGTGTGGTTTCATGGGCATTTTTTTTATTTGGTTGAAATCATTCTGATCAAAGAGTCCAACGTAACTGGTGTGATAAAATGTGTTTACATGCGTAAAGTATTTGATGAGGAGTTAATATTTTTGACATCTTCAGGATGGTTCTGCCTGCATTTTTTCCGCAGTCAACTTTGAGGAAATTTAGTTTATTTCAATAAAAAGATGACAAACATGGACCTAAAGTGCTGTGCAAAAGCCCCCTCATTTCATCATCTTTAAAAACAGATTTTCTAGTATTTTTAATGTGATCTGGAGGAAAAAGTTCTCCAGGGTTCCTTTTTTTTTTTTTTTTTAATATTTTAACTTATGGAATGAACCAGAGAGAAACAAGTGCAGGTGATGACAGAGGAACATGCAGGTGATTAGTACACTGTGATTAGTATACTGGTGATGCTAAATGCTGAGTGGTTCGAACAAATGAGGTTGCTGCTGAGGATGTTACATAAATAACCAATAAAAAAAAAAATTATTTTTAGGCACTTTGCGGGCTGTCATGGTAAAACATCTGTTTACGTTTGTCAAGTGTTTACTCATTCTCACTCTGATTGTCTATACAGCTTCATCCTATTTACAGGGTCGTAGGGACCTTGAGCCTATACAAGGAGACTAAGGGCATGAGGCAGGTTGCACCCTGGAGAGGGGCCAATCAATACACATGCACACTTACACAGTCACAAACACACTATGGGCAATTTAGGAATGCCAATTAGCCTAATCTGCATGTCTTTGGACTGTGAGAGGAAACCAGAGTACCCGGTGGAAACCTACCAAGCACGTGGAGAACATGCAAACTCCATGCACACAAAGGCAAGTATCAAACCTGGTATAGAACCCAGACTCTGAAGGTGCAATGTGGCAGTGCAAACCACTAAGCCGTTTTGTTGCCTTAAGTGTTTACCTGGCTTATAATTTCCTGTTAAGCAGATTGTGAAAGGTTTACATCTCTCTTTTTCTGTTCAGACCGGATCATGTCAGAACTTTCCAGCTGATGTGGTTACATGATTCTGAACAGGTAACTGATTCAGGTAATTATTCCCATTATTAGTGGACTAGGATCCATGTAAATGCTACTAATGTCATTAATTATTTGTAAAGTTCTGTTGCTGAACCTGGTCGACTTGTGAAGTATAACTATTAATCATCAGACTGGAATTAACAGCTAACAAATTTGTGTCCAAATGAAAAATAACATTGTGCTTAAGACAGAACCTTGTGGGATGCCATATTACACATTTTAGACACTAAAAAAACTCCATTAAAAGTTTTTTTTAATATAGTCAGTAACATGGCATAAAAATGAAAATAAAAAAAATAGCAGAAGAAATATTTTTATCTATGGTTTCTGTTCTTGAGTTTCTTAAAAGATAAAGTTCATAAAGTGGTTAGATGAAAAAAAAACGGAGTAATTTCATAATTTTTTTTTACATAAACTCTAGTGATCCAATATAATATAATAAAAAAGTAGGTTTGGAAAGCTATTAAATCTGCAGCTGTGTTTGTATTGGTAGGGACATTCACACACACAGGTTATAAAATTTTGTGCTCCAGTATATAACCTTAAAATAGTCATAAAGTTCAAATGCAGAGTTGTTGGTAAAGTTACTTTTTTTTTTTTTTTTTTTTACACATTCATGCTAGCTGGCTAAAGGCCTGACCACTAGTTTGAGTTAGCTAGCTAAGCTGTTTTTATTTTATTCTCATGACTGTAGTAGAAAAACAAATGGCTTAAAATTCTTAATTTTTTTGGAACTAAAGCGAGACATGAAACCATATAATGTTAAAACTTGTGAAATGAAATCATGCAAGAGATGATAATAACCAAGCCAAAGCAGCATATAAATATAAAGCTAAAAAAATAACCTAAACTAGACTATTACAAAGCACTAAGACTTGAGACTCCTTCCATAAATATTCTAAAAATAACTGTAAATGCCCACATCAATAAGCTGAATGAACAATAGAAATGCAAATGTTTATATAAACCCTAAGTTTATATTACACCCAGTTCTACTTTCAGGGCCTTCTTTATAGAAAACCAATAAACACCTTTTGATCAATCAGGATCAAGAATTTAATCATCCTTTCTACATAAACCCAACAACCTATACTACACCCTGGTTCTATCAAAAACGCTCCAAACATTTCTCTGGTTATTGTTATTTTTTTTGAAGTTTCATAATGACTAGTTTAAATCTCCAATTTGTATTCTTGCTGCATTTTTTAAGCATTATATACAAGCACCACACCTTCCTTCCTGTGCTAAAGCACTTTTATAGCCTTCTTATGTTGTCACAACATATTCCAAGCCCATTTCAGTCTGATCTGAAGCGACATTTAAAGATGCCCCAGGGTGCAAACCAGTGCAATATAGGTGGTCGACATTTCAAAACAGGATTGTGCATGAGAGAGGAACGGGTGAGATCTGTTTGCAAACATCACAGAGTGTGTGAGGTCGATGGCTACAGGCAGCAAGCCTGTCACTTAGCAAGCCACACAGCATGTTGAAGATAAACTTAAACAAAAACTGTTAGAGCAGCAGTAGCTTTAGAAGTTGAAATTACGAATATATTCTGTGTGTGAGCAGCTTTGACAAGAGATCAAGAAACCTGTAACATTTCATACACCAATCAGCCATAACTTTAAAACCATTACCATTAAAACCACTTAGGTTTTGGGTTCCCATTGTGCCACCGAGGCAGCACTGGCTCCACCCTGGGTGTCCTGCTGGTACCTGGTTGTTGGCAGCAGATCCTTTATGTTGTAGGTTGAGGGGTGGGACCTCCATGGATCGGGCTTGTTTGTCCAGCGCATCACATGGGTGCTCAGTTGGATTGAGATGTATGTAATAACATATATGTGGGGAGTTTAGAGACCAACCTTGAGCTCTTTGCCAGATAGGGAGGGTATGCAGTGGGCTGTTGAGCACTGGGTGTTCTGGTGCCTTTCTATTATGGCCAGCATTGCCTTTTTTTATTGATTTGTGCTTCTTTGGCCTTTCTATGAGATTGGACCAGACAGAACAGCCTTTGGTCCCCGTAGGTCTAGATGGGTCTTGTGTGTCCATGATCCTATATATAATTTATAATTATTGTTATTCATCTTATCCTGCACTGATCTATGTATATGCATTAAATAAAGTGGCTGTACTGTTATAACCGGTTTACATAGGATCCAGGGGTATACCTTAACCACATTTGTCCTATGACCTATGTCCTCCTTTTTAACAAAAAGCCAAGTGGATTACATAGTATAAATGGTCTGTCGTTTTTCGAGTGTCAGCTTTAAAGCCTATGTCAACATGTTCAGGGGTTGACGTGTTGCTATACAAAAGATCTCAGTTAATAACAGCACATAGGTGTGTCAGATTGCTTAATGATTAGCGGAGATCTTCCTGGCAACAACTTGGGGTCGTCTACTGTGGCATTAAAAGGCACCAAACACTGGGTGTTTGGACCTAAAAGGCATTAAAAAGCACCAAACACCAGCTTGGACCTTTTCCAGTGACAAAAAAACTGTTTCCTGTGTACTTGACAAACCATTAGGAATCAGGGACTTAATAGGAAGAGTGAAATTCCATAAAACATAGACATTTGCTCTCAATGAAATGGAATATCACACATCAATCTAGGCAAGAATCAAGAATTGACATCATTCTCAATGATGCTGAAATTATGTTATTTCTAAAACTTTTTTTTAAGCCTATAAAGGAAGCAAGTACACCGCAACATCAGCTTGTTTTTGTAGGATTTGATGTGTAATTCGATTGTTTTTGGCAGTGCTTCCTATATGCCCCAGGTGGCTTGTGTTTTTAAAACCAAGCAGGTTTTCCTTTTGACCCATGTTTAGGAGTTTATATAGCTCTTCAGGACTGGAAATTTCTTTTTCTTTTTCTTTTTTTTTTCTTTTTTTTTTTTTACAGCATCTTTATATTGTAGGTATTGTAGTATGATTCAGTAACAGGTTTAAATCATGGTCATAACCGTGATAGAGCGCAGTCGCCTTACAATTCAGCTTTAACACATGCTGCAGGTGCAAAAAAAAAAAAACCTCCACCATGGTTCCATGAGCGTCCGTCGTTCCATTCTGGGATTGTTTTTTGGACCAAAGTCCAGGATTTGTGTATGTCCAGGATTTCCAAGCAACAGTTTCTCAGCTGTAAAAACATTTATTCATTTCTAAGAAGCAGTGTTAATGTGAAAACGTACTATACACATCACAATCTGTTTTTTTTTTTGTTCCTCCATTTAATTAACCTTACTCAAGACAAACAGCACACGCTGGAAACATTTCGATGGCATCGGGATCGGCTCACCCACCAGGCTGGCGTTTACAATGAAGCTAATTATTTATAACATTTTCCGGTGCAATGTTTTGAGCAATGGATTTAGATTATATAAGTGTAGAGCAAACGGTCAGGTCAGTGAGTTTGAAAATCTCTCCTTCTTTTCTTTGTGTCTATTTAAATGAATATTCCTTGTCAGTACCCTAAGATGACTTTGAATGAAAGCACATAAATGCAGGAAGTGATATCATTGTGAACTTCATCTAGCTTTCTAGCTTTTAAGCATAGGTTACAAACTTTAATGGTGTTTTAAAAGCAAACATTTTCCACAAAGCATCATATGTGTGCCCTATCTTTCTGAAGATCACAAGATCAAACCCCAATAATATCTCAGCCATCGGACTTTCTTCTCCAGGAAAGAGACACTAGACCATGCATCACTAAATGGGGTACCTTGGTTCAGATCCAGACGAAGTGACAGTTCTATCTGTACCCTGATGTTTTTTTGAGAATAAATTATATACCAGTAAACTAGTGCTTTTTCCCCCTGAAGTGGGTGTAGATATACGCCTCACTCAGCAGAGCCAATTGATGCGATATTTTACTGTGTATAGACAAAGTGTGCAGAAGAAACAGAAATAAAAGCGTGACAGAGCACGGCTTACTCCAAGAAAAGGAACTCTGAAAACTGAATTATCAAAGATGAATAGACAGGTCAATGAATGTTTGTCTCATGTTCTGAAATTGCGGCCCTAATAAAAAGCAGTAATGTGAATCGCCACTATGAGACAAAAGACGGGACATTTGGGCAAACATATCCGAACCAGCTGGCTAGTGCCTAAGAATTAGTCATGACTACTGTATATTCAAAAAGAAAAAGGAAGGGGAAAAGTCCTGCACGAGATACAGACATGTACAGAAACTTGCTTCAGTGAAACGGCCTGTAACTCTACATACAAACCTGCCACTCTTCAGAGCAACAAGGCGAGTGTAAAGGGCTTGGCCGTGCCCGTGCCTGATGAGTGAAAGCTCTCAGAGCTACTGTAATACTGCTCTCGCTGGCAGTGAATTACTGCAGCCTCCAGACGCTGGGGAATGTGAGCCAGGGGTGGCATATCAATCAGTCCAGTGAGCTGACAGGGGCTTCATGGGAAACGATCGAGCAAGACTGTCACCTGAAAGACCCGTTTACAAGCTATTTTGCACAATTCTGATGCAATTCTGACAATATAATCGGTGCTGTTGTGTTTATTGTTTTTTATGGTTATTTTATGGTTATTGAGCAAATGATAATAATGAAAGTGATATGCACTATGGAAGACATTTCTTATTTGTGTCATCTACATGTATTTGAAAAATTAAAATGGTTCAAGTATGATTTAAAAAGTTTTTTGTGCCACTTTATTCACTTGGTTATGTGAATGTGTCTCAAGTCTAAAGATGGATATCACTCTTCACACTTGCACCACGTACCCGGCTTCAGGTGCTTATTATTTCCAAGCAAGCAGCACCTTTCCTCCCACGATGAATCCTGACACAGTTGGAAACTTTATGTGCTTTCTGTGCATATTTGCATTGCCATGTTTTATTACAACCCCCCCCCATACACACACCACCCCTGCTTCCTCTAATAGGTGATCCATGGAAGCGTCGCAAAGGGATTGCTGTTTGCAGCCTGTCAGAATTAATGTGAGTTAGGGTGCTGGAGAGAAGGTTTTTCACACCAAATTCACAGGGACTCCACAGGCCACAGGAGCTTCATGACAGGCTGCATTAATACACAGGATATGTGAGTCACTGAAGACCAGCGAAACAGCGGCGACCTTAAGATCTTGTGGTAGACGAGAGCAACCTCCAGATCGACAAGTTCTCGTGTCAATGACTCATTTTATTTGTAAAATAATATCCAGTTATGGCTGAGGTATACTGTATAACTCTAAAGCCTAATTAAAAAATGATGTAGCAGTGACCTTAACACCTGTTTCCTTGTGTAATTAAAGACCGTCCATGAAAGAGTAAATCAGCAGACGGGAGTAGCGGGTCAATGAACCTTCGCAAGGTGCAACGCTGTGATCGTCAGCTCGGTTTCCTTCGGCAGCATGCTAGGAGTGATTGTGATAGCTTTGACCTTTGACCTCAAGTAGCCAGCACTGTCTGATGTTTTTGGAGAAGCCAGAAAAGGCCACCATGGGTCAGATAAGCAGGAACTAATTACAATCAGACTGGAAGGATCGGGAAGCGTGGAGGAGTGGGTGGGGTGAATGGGTTCCATTTGCCACTGATGGGCAGTGTATCAAAGCCTGCGGTAGAACTGTAGCAATTTACAGATGTTCCAGATGCTTGGCAATATACAAAAATGTATTTTTTTTTAGATCAGAGGATTTCTATAGTCTGGTGCAAATAAGTTTGGAAATAAGGCTCCTGATGACATTTTAAGAATGCTACGGTGCATGTAGGGACAAAGCTTCCTTCGACTTTTACCAAAGTTTATCACAACTAACTATCACGGACACACACTGGCACACAAATACACACACTGCCTTTCTGCACAAGGCATAATAGACCCCGGGATCGAACATAAGAAAATCAATCCTGAGCTTCTCATCACATCTGACCTCTGCTCCCGGTACAAATCCTGAATTAATTAAAGAGGGAAATCCCACTGGCCAACACAGAGGCAGATTGAGTGTCTTCACCCCTCCCCATGCAAGCAGAGGATTAGAGGAGCTCGCTCTGTGATGAGAATATGTTTTCCCAACCTGCAGGTAAGTACAAATGGCAAAAGCGAAGAGTACCTGTTCTATCCTGGGTGCTTATTTGACCACCAGCTTGCTTATAAGTGTTCTAACAGAACCTATTTATACATTATAGGAGTCTTTGGATTGCTAATAAAAAAAATTTGGTTTGCATGAAGAGTCTTGCTTACACGCAGGCCTGTACCCAGGCATTTTAATGAGTTATAGGCAGGCATATAACTCCCAGGCATTATAAATCTGTCCTAGCTGAACATAAAATGCATAATAATAATAATAATAATAAGTACTACAATAAACTAAATAATTGATCTTGTGGTGTGGACAATGATATATACAGAAACTGTGCTGTAAAGATTTTTTCTTTTTTTCATGCATGCAGCTTAACTATAGACAAGTGCCAGCTTTTTTTTTTCTTTCCCTAAACACCTAGTGGTTACTGTATGAACACAAACCCCACCCAAACCTTCCTAGGCCTGAATCTGTGTGCCTTCATGGTTAATTACAGTCGTGCTCATTATTAAGTCATCCATGTCCATGCCCTATCAACCCCAATAGTCCTATCAACAGATCACTGGATGCTTGGTCCCCTGGCCATTGACCCAGTTGGATATTGAGTCTTCCAGCGTCAGCTTACACTGCTTGGCCCTGTGGTCGCTTCCCAGAGCTACACACATCACGACAAGGAGGAGCAAGGGCCCTATTGTTCCCCCCGAGCTGGCCAGCATACCTTGTCCGCTCTGTCATCAGGGACTTGTTGAGCAAATACTTGCAGGTATGACCACAATCCGCCCTCAACACAGGCCCCTCCTTATTCACGATCTCAGTCTGGGCCTATTAGAGAAACCTGAGCCACTTCGTACAAATTACCACGACAGACTTTATTCTTACATAAGACAGATTTTTTTGTCTTTCCCAATACTTTAAGCAAATATCTTGTTTTTATTCCACCCAGCGTACTTCACCGTGCATCCTAAATCTTTGGAGGATTATAATCTTAAATGAGAAAGGTCAAACTGCAAGCCTCATGAAAATGATCGAATTGCCCCTCTGCTAGGACTTAGTCTGCAGGGAAGCGCTCTTGTTAAACTGCCATTTCCAATCAGTCGTCTGGCGGCAACACATATCAGGGGGCTGGGGTGGAGTTTTAATAGAGCGGCTGAAAGAATAAAGGACCTTTCTCCCTCCCTCTGCATGTACAAGCCAAAGGTGCACTGTGAGGACTATCAGCTCCCGAGCATGCTTATTTAGTGGCATGAACTCACAATGGACCCTCAAGGACCATGAGCAGCAACTTGTGGCCTCTCGTAGCCCACTTTATTACAAAACTATCTCTGTTAGCCTGGAAGTAGTCGTCCAGGCTAATGTTAAGCAGCTGCAGCTTTCTGACAACGCAATTACTGTTATGTAGAAGTAAAGACGGGGTGAAGCCAATCAAACATTTTGGGAATGAACAGGATTATTATCGGGCAGTGAAACAGATTCTGTTGTTGTTAGTTTTTGATAGGATGGCAACCAAACTGCACAAATAACAAAAGAGACACCGTGTGCTCACTCAGGATCTCTTAAAGACCCATTCATCATTGTAAAATGGTCATCCCACCATTTCAGTGTAAACAGCCAGCAGATTTTAATGCGTTCACTCATGGGTGGCCATCCATGCCCACCCAAACAGTCCATTGGAAGGTTTGGGGAGGTAATTTACTCTAATAACATACCCCTCATAGCCTGAACACGGTTATTAAATACCACTGCTATTCTGGGCATGAGCTTTTTGTGCCAGCCAGCATCCTTGTGTCAGCCTAACATCCAACAGCAGAGGAACTTATGAAGAAGAAAGAAGTTGTCGAGCGAAAGTTATGATTGTGAATATATATGATTTTGGGAGATATACAGTCTTTCTTCATATAGTTTTATAAAGTTTTAAGAAAAGTAGCACAAAAGACATGGTACCATTTAAAGTGATGCCTATAGCATAAACACTGTGTACGTGACAAATAAATTTGAATTTGAACAGCTGGCAGAAAATTTGACAAATAATCAAAAAGCTTAAAAGACAGACAGTAAAATCAGACAAACAAATTGAAATAAAAACATAAAAAGAAAGTAACGGTTCTGGTAAATGTGCACACTCTAGTCTCAAAAGACTTAAAATACATTTGTGATAGATTTGCAAATCGTAGATTTAAGTGACTAACTGTGTGAGGGGAGGCATACAGTATTTCTCGCACATAGAAGACCCAAAACTGAACCTTTCAGTATTTGATGATGTTTAAACAATATATTGCAATAAAGTTGAGAGATTATTTAATCCACACCAGGCTGTTAAACAAGATCAGACTATCAGAACTAAATAAGGAACTGTAAAATCTAGTAAAGTATTCAAAATCATGTATTACTCACAAACTTTCCACAAATTAGTGGAAAATTTGTTCCTAGCAAGGTCATTTATTTATTTAGTTTTATTGATTTATTTATTTATTATTATTATTTTTTATTTTTTTTTCAGACTGAAGGCTCAGCCTGAGGGCTCAGGAGGCACGTTTACTAAAGGCAGGAGCACTTTATCCCAGGCGCTTAGCATCACTCAAGTTTCTTGACATTGAGGTTGACACAGTAGCTGCGCTGTGGCTTTAACTCCCGTGATGTAAAAAAGAACACAATTAAACTTAATTCCCAACTTGCTTTTGCCAAATCGCCTGCAGGTTAGAAGATAAAACTGTTTTCTTAAAGATTAGCTAGTGCCCCCCCTCCCCCCCAACACACACTTTTTTCATATTGAAAGCGACTCAATGGCATGGTATTTTCCAAGAAACCATTTTGTTTACTTTTGTTTATTGCTTGTTTTGACTTAAGTTACCCCACTTTACCTCAAGGTGTGTTAAAGGTGTCAAATGTCATTATACAGTATCCTGGAATAAATGCCGTCGATTTCTGTGTTAAGGAATTCAGATCATATTTTAATGTATAAAGAAAAAAATTTCCCAGTTATACATACACCTGGTTACTTTTTGCAGGAAATCGCATGCTAAGGAGCCTACATTTTTTATACTGAAATGTGATTGGCTCCTACTGTATATTTAATGATGTAATAGCATCCATCGATTACATAATTGGAATTTGTTTAGTTTTCTCAATCAGGGTTTTTAGCGTTTTTTTTTTAAAGTGGGGTAAACACACCTTAAATTCCACCGATTGACTATTTGTTCATATATATACTGTTTGAAAAGGTTTAAGAAAAAGAATACAAAAACAAACAGATTTCATAAATTATAGAGTCACCTCAAATGAGATAAACAGTATCACGCTGATATGATCGCTAATACTAATATGAAGTTCCCTTACTAAATCCAGCTGCAATATGCAAGAGTTGTGAATCAACCATATTTGTCCATGTAGAAAAACACAAAGTGATGGATCTCAGTAGCGAGCGAGACCAACGAGAGGTGACATTTGACGGGAAGCTGCTCTAATGCACGCTAGAATCTGGATGCCCTTTTGTGAAATGAAGCATGAAAGGCAGGAAAAGCTGTTTATGATCAATTACACGGATAATATGTGCCTGTCACTAACCCTTATTACTGTTATGAGTTGGTGAGCCTTGAGCTTTACGGATAAGCAGTTGGGAAAAAGTTCCCATCCCTATTGGACATTTAATTAAATATAAATAAATAAAAAATCAATTCTATTTTTCCGTTTTTTGTTCAAAAGACGAAGATGAAGTGAATCGAAGCCGCTTGCTCTAAAAATCCAGAGACCATACTGATTCCGATGGCGAGCATCGTTCCAAGTTATGTTCCTTTTCCAGAAAGCAAAGATCTGTATTTAACTCCATGACAGGGCTCCAGTGAGTCTTAATGCTCTAATTACTGTCAGCACCGTGTATGTGTGTGTCTGCATGTATGCTTAGCCGGGGACGAAAGTAAAAGAGAAAAAAGCCGGTGAGTAGCACAAGGTTTTGAGAAATGTACGGGTGTTAATAACCAGCTGACAGGTGTTAGAGCTGGAGTCACGCCACCACGCACGTGCTCAAAGCTCTTTAATAATTAGAGAGAGAAAGAGAGAGAGAGAGAGAGGCCTAATAAGAACCAGCTGTTTCAGCACCGAAGCCACTGGTGCCTTTGCAGAAACTCTCTGCGCCGGGGCTTTGTTTGAGCCTGTAGAGACTAGGTCTTTGTTTGAGTACATTAGGCTCACAGTAAATGCTATAATATCAACAGGCTCCTGTTAGCAGCGCAGCACTGGCATGAGCTGAGTCATAAAATGAAAAGTTTTCCCAGACCGACGCGCTGAGAGTAAAAACAAACAAATGATAAGAATCTAAAAATTTTTTAGATTGTCAGCTGACAAACGGTTCACTTCATAAAATCAACTCCCAGCACTGCGCAAAAACATTCCAGCCTACGCAGCGGTTCTCTTACATAAGCATCCAAATAATCATGCAATCAACAGCCTATCAGCAAAATGACTAACACCAGTGGTGTGACTGAAACATTGTGTGTGTGTGTGTGTGTGTGTAAAACTTTCTGCTCAAGCTTTAGATCACTACTGCGTCAAAGTTAACAGGATAACCGGATTTACTGGCTGTGCAAGAAGAAGCTAATCAGCTAATGGAGGTGTATCTTACGACGTAAATTACACAGGAAGACTCATTAAATCGTAAAAAAAAAAAAAAAAAAAAAAAAAAACGGTCTCGGTTTGTCATAGCACATATAGTTACTGTAGTAGGATAGGGAGTGTACTCTCAGACGAGGGGTATGTCAGCAATTCGCAAAGTGATCATAGCATTTCTAAGAGTTAAAATGAAATCACTATTTTTCTTCGATAGTTTCACTCTGTATATATAGGCATGCATATATTCTAAAATTCGTTTTTTTCTTTGAAAAGAAAAATCCCATCTAAATGAAGAAAGTGTACGAAACGCAGACATTGGAAATGCTCACACAAGCTCTCCTGGCCACTAGGTGGCGATAAGTGCATCAACGCCTTAAGTATAACATTGTTATAACAAAGCTCTGCATTGAGAACCAGAAAAGATTAACATTATCATCTTATCAAAAAAGGAATTCCAAACTACAAAGTTGTAAAAATTTCAGTCTCAGCACATCCCTAAGACATGCCAAAGTGTACACAGGGTGTCGAAGTGACATCACTGTTTTGACAAAAAATAACACAGAAGCAATGAAAATCAAGGTAGCCAAGCTTTATTTTCGAAACCAAGCTGAGCCAAAACTCCGGCAAATAAGCTACTTTTTTTTTTTCTTAACTACGTGTGGAAGTGGCCTCAGATTACGCTCTCCATCTGCAGGAAAATAGCCTTTATTAACAGTAGACTGTTTACCTAATGAATCACCTCGGCTCCTCTGGGCTGCAAAGCTTTCTTGGCCTTCTCCCAGTTCTGGAACGATCGCCCATGGGGTCGGTGGAGCTCCGGAAAAAAAAAAGAGGTTTGTCTTAGAGAGCTAACAGGGCCGTGGCTTTGTCAAACAAGTGCAGCTGTGAAATCAGTCATTTCGGAAGGTGTGCTAGGCTGCCAAGGAGCATTAGCGTCAGGCTGTGTGAGTGTAATGACCTGTGCACCTCACACAAGAAGGATCTCGCTCTCCTAACGCTGTCCACTTGAGAGTTATTGGATCATTCCATACATTATAATTCAACAGAATCGTCAATGAAATTGGATATAATGTGACAGGATGTCATCGATGCTTTGCTTTGCTTATTCCTCTCTCTCCTTCTCTCTCTCACTCTTTCTCACACACACACACACACACACACACACATACACTCAGTCCCTGGTCTGTGTCCTTGCTGTGTGATTATGTCCAGGACATGTCTAAGCCTGTGAGTTGCAGTGTTTGATGTCAGTTCATTTTCTTCTGCTGCTGACAGACCAATGGTCGCGGGAACTTTCGGTTCCCAAGGTAGTCCCTTTGTGATTGTGGAACCACAATCCCTCTCCAGTGCATTTCAGGATTTCTGGCAATTTTACCTCCTCAAGATGATGCCCTGTTTCAAGGCCAAGCTGCTAACTTAATTTCTTATTTTGCTGTCATCAAGCACAGAAAAAATATCATCATACTGACCTTTAGATTTTTTATTTTTTTTTACTTTTCCCATCGTAATATCATATATTTTCTACATTTGATCCAGTCTGTCTATATAAATGAAAAAAGGTTTTGTACGTATATTGGACAGAGCTTGCTCTTTTAATGATATCCTTATATCCAGCGTTTCATACATTGAAGCACCCGAAACTAGTCTCAGAAAAAAAAATCTCTGTATGTCTGTCCGTCTGTCCAGCCAGATTATATCACAGCATCACGCAAAACTGGCTGGACAAATGTAATAAAACCTTACTTAGGTATTTGCCTGTAGTTAAACCTGCAACTTGAAATGAAATTAAAAAAAATTTGAACAGAAGGGAAGTTATGAGCAGTTATGTGGCAGAACTAACAAGTTTTGACAGTGTACTGTGCATGTATCAAACTGTGTGTCTTATATCAACCACTGTACAGAATTTATTGGAACTTTTACAGTACTTAGAGATCTGCCTAAATTTTATCCTGCACCAAAAAGAAAAGCAATGTTATGAACTCTTATGTGCCAGATTTAATTATCTACTTTAAAATAAGCCACTAAAAAAATTGCTACTTTTTTTGTAAACAAAAACCTGCACCAATAGATATAAATTAGATTATAAATTGAATATTCTACTAGAATTACTTAATATTTTTAAGTGGTATAAGTAAATTTTAAGACGTTTTAAGACAAAACTTCATCTTCATCCGAATTTACTTTTCAAATTTCTCATCTGTGATTCTCTTTGTTTACTGAACACAGAGTGTATTTGCTTGACAACAACGGACAGGCAGACATGTATGAGTCATTTAAATAAAACCATTATTTAAGTAAGTCACATATGTAAACTGAATCATTTCACTGAAATAATGTGAAAACTGAATGATTTTTATAAAGTCATGTAAAAAAAAAACATTTGTAAATATCAAATATGGATCACAGGATCATGTGTCTTTCATGTATGTGGTCTCACTCACTCACTCATCGTCTATACCGCTTTATCTTGTATTTAGGGTTGCGGGGACCTGGAGCCTATTCCAGCAAGCTTAGGGCACAAGGCAGGGTACACCCTGGACAGGGTGCCAATCCGTCGCAGGGCACACACACTGACACACACTTTCACACACTATGGGCAATTTGGGAACACCAATTAGCCTAACCTGCATATCTTTGGATTGTGGGCGGAACCCAGAGGAAACCCATGGGGAGAGCATGGGGAGAACATGCAAACTCCATGCACACAGAGACAGGAATTGAGCCTGGCCATGAATCGAACCCGGACTACATGGTCTTCAACCTGAAATAATAATATCACTGATTATGCTTATTTTTTAAGTTTACCCTTTTAACTATTTCACATTGTTTAACTCTTTTCCCGTCAACAATGGGTACTTTTGCTAGTGAACCATACATTTTTTTACATATGGAAAAACCACAGACATGTTATTAGGATTAAAGGATGTAAACAACATGTAATAGTGTATTTTAACCTTGTGCCCTTTAATTAAACATGCAAACTCCACTTGGTCCACAGGACAGGCTTGCGAACAATATGTGAGCACATATAAAAAAAAATTAAACATGGGGTTATGAAAAAATTCAAGATAAAAATAAATGATTTAGATAAGAAAAAAGATATTCTTGATAAGGAAGCAATATTGTACAAATAACTGGATAATTTTAAAAAATCTGAAGAATAGATGAAATGTTGACCATCAGAACGTTTCCCATTCAAAAGCTGTGGGTGGATAAGACCGTGCGCAACGGACTTGGCATCAGGTGACATGGACACGTACAAGGCTGTGTTATATAACGTTAGGAAAGAAATCATTTATGTAAAAAAAAAAGTAAAAACAATCAAAGTCATGAATGTTGAAAGGAATCGCATGTGAAAATAAACCAATCAGGTGAAAATTTGACTGTTGAAAAATAAACAAAAAAATGAACAAATTGTGCGGGAAAACAGCTAAATCGTTTGAATAGCCTCACATTTAAATACTGAGTTTTTTTTTTTTACTTAAATAATGTGTAAACAAAATCATTTCAATAAACATAAATGAAAATGTAATAATTTGAATAAAGTCACTTGTGTAAACTAAATAATTTTAATAAAATAATGTGAAAGTTAAATCATTTAAATTCCTTCAAATGAAATAGGGTGAAAACTGAATGATTTATATAAATTCACAAAAAAATAAATATAAATTACAGGATCATGTGTCTTTCATGTGGCTCTTATTTATTTGGAAGTGTCCCAAAAGGCCAGTGTATGATCAGTGTCTATAAGGTCTATCAGAACTGCTATGTGATGTGTGTTAGAGCATTTGCATTATTTAATAGCGTGGAGAATTGTGTTATGGATATGGTAATTGTGTTATGTTCTTCGTAAAATGGATGGAAAATGATGCCACATTAGCATAAGCTGCCATTTATCTTTGGATGGGTTTTTGTCCCTTAAATATGATCCCAGGAAGTGCCCTGACAGCCACCAATTTGATGTTTTATATTTTCCTCTTAATCCACAATTAACCTCTTATAGCAATCTGACAATGGTGTTTTTTTTTTAATTTTATTAAATTATTAGCATTCTTCTTACATCTGCTCGTATAACTAAATTTAATGTTGAGAAAATCTAGCTTCTGGTATTACACCTATAAAGACATAGCCATAAACTCCTCTGTTTAAAGAGATGTCACAAAACACATCACCAACACTCAAGACTCCTTCCTTAACTGTTAAGCAAATATCTTTTCACGGAAAACTGCAACCCCTTCAACATATATGCTAAACATCTGCCAAGTTGTTAGTACAGAAATGAATAACACTGTTCAGTTTTATGGGAAATATTGTGCAGGCTTTAGTTCTAGGGTTTAACACTGGAACATGTTAACAAACCTCCCTGATTGTCATCATTGGTGGCCCCAAGTGGAAGTCTTCCCTCCCATCTCCTGTCTTCCTGTCCTACGCTGCTGTGTGCTATATCCCCAGCTGAACCAAAGCATCTGCTGAAATACAGTACAACAGGTAAACTGTTTCTGCTGTCTCGTAACAAAATCCATGTCAGTTCGCCTCTCACTTATCTCTTAAGTAATGGCCTGCTATTTCTCATTTGATGTTAAGAGGCAGTATGAATGAAAAACGCAGCCACTCTCCAATATCTAAACTAGCCTCTTATCTAAACTATAGACCTATGATTTAATTTTCTGAACATTTGCTTACATTCCACTCAACGGGAACCGAACCATTGAGATAAATGATTTGATCTCTTTCCCTTTTTTTTTTCTCCCTCCCTCCTTTCCACCTTCTAAACTTGAAACCGTACTTTGTAACCTCTCAGACCATTAGTGAAAATTTATCACCGCTGAATCCTGCTGTAAGTCACTCAGCAAGCTGTGATTTGCCAAGTCCTAAATTTCCTGACGTGTCAGGGCCTGAAAAAGTGCGGAGGCCTAAGCGAAACTCTTGGATGAATCCTCTTTACCAGGAAAAAAAACCCCTATAAATGCTAATGCACTCCATATTATGAGATTATAAGTGTTAGCATGTAAAACACAGGATATGTAGTTATGTAGATCTGATGTAGATATTTTTCTCTGGCGTTGTATTAATTCTGCTTTGTTGCTAATAAGGGCTTTTGTTGAGGAGACGCCTACTGCTGAATGCTGACTTGATGGTGTCGCCATGCTGGTGCCAAGATGGCATGCCAGGAAACAGGAAATAGATCACTGCTTTGTGTCACCTTAAAGAAACAGTGGATTGGCACTCAGGGCCAAATTGCTCCAAAAGAATGACATCACCTTTGGAATGTGCTTCACTTTTTCTCTTTGCTCACTAATCAGCTGATTAAAAGGACTGAAGTTTGTAATAGGGTGTAAGCATTGATAGGCTTAAGAGGTGTGTAAAAAAAACATTAAAAATGGCAAAAAAATACTATTATTCATTCATCCATTGTGTATATTGTTTATCCTGTAGTCTATCCAAGGGAACTCGGGGAATAAGACAGAGTACACCATGGATGTGGTGCCAACCCATTGCAGGGCATTAAACACACCCACCCACACACACACACACACACACACACACACACACACACGCACACTCATATGACTTTGCAATATGCTAATGAGGGGAGTAAATGAGAGTGCAATATGTAACTTACTGCATATTACTGTGCAATGTGACAAAGACTGTTTAATATTCAAATTCATGTGCAGTAATATATCATGTAAATGATTTGATATGGCTGTATTAACTGTACATAAATATATGCTGTATATAAATAGATGTATAAATATACTGTATACGTGCTGTTATATGCATATATTTGTACAATATGTAAGTGCAATATATAAATTGGTGTGCTACATGTAAAGCACCGGGCAATATGTAAATTGCTAAAAGTTAATGTGGTCCCCAATCTACAATCGTTAAAATTTGGATGGTGCGAAAACAATACACATTAATATGAATGATACATTTCTATCTTTCCCCAGGTGGTAGGAAATGCTATAGTTATGCTAATTGCTCTGAGCACATTTATGGTAGCTTAGGCTATGCTATGATGTATGGTATGTTAGGTGTTTTAAGTAAACTTTTAACTTTTTTTTTTTTTTGATCATTTATCGTCTCTGGAAGTTGTGTGGCTGTGTATAAACGTAATTTTGTGCATAAAATTGGTAATAATTTCTTTCTGGTTTGCAGTCAAAAAGACAGGCACATCCCTTATGTTATGATTAATTAAAGTAATGGAATGTTTCCACGGGCAAAAACTAAATGACTCACTCAGTCTGCACCATGCTGAAGGGACTTGCTGTTACATGTAATACCGTAAAAAAAAAAAAAAACAACGATCCTGGACCTACAGGATTTTGACACATTGCTCAAACGGTCAGATAAACTTTACTGACACAAGTTCCAAAAAGAGTAAAAGAAAAGAAAAGAAGGCAATGGAATATGTAGAGGGAAAATACACACCACCTTATCATGATACAAGTCATCAAGCAAGTTCTACCTCTATCCTGTACAAAACGCAGGACCTGGAAACAGCATGACGCCTGCAAGGCAGTGACTTGAGTGATGCGGCTTTCCCGCTGACTAATAACGCTGGATTTTGTCAATGGGGGAAACATCCCCGACCACCACTCTCATCATCCATCACTGTTAGTGAGTGGCTGGAGGTATGAGATGGATTTGCAGAGCTCTAAGTTTTAGCTTGGCACCATCTGTTTTTTCTTTCTCTTGCAGCATATCATGCACGATTCCTCACATTCCTCATCTCACATTCTCATGCGTTTGTCGTGCTGCCGTAGGCATCGTGTGCTCATTGACCTCATTTCAGTATTCCGTAACTATGCAAAAGACAGACTTGTACATGCATACCGAATATGCTAGTAAAATAAACAAAAGCAAGACATCTAATGGCATGAAAATGCACAGGGGATGTTCATGTTGAAATCAAGTATAAACGTGTATGATTTTTTTTTATTTATTTAATGTCTGTTGATTAGATAACTAATTTATGATACCATTCATAGAAATCAGAGTTTGTTTATAACATTTTCTCTCAAGACATAAAATCTAATTGCATGACAAATATCTACAAGTGGTTTCTTTATAAAGCATGCAACATAAGATGTTAGCAGCCTTACTTTTTTTTGGTTAAATAAACTCCTTTTAGAATATTATAAACCCATTTACCCCATAATCAAAAACATTGAGGTGTTTAATCACAATAGAGGGGCTCTAGAGGAATATACCCGGTCCAAATGGACATGAAAGCATCACGCAGTTGCTGTACATATGTTGCCTACATCCATGATGTAAATCTCCCATCCCAAAGACCCTCTACTGGAATGAAATCTGGTAACCATGGAGGCCATTTAAGTATAGTGACCTCACTGTTATGTTTAAGAAACCAGTTCGAGATGATTTTAACTGAGTAAACTACAGTATACTCAATTGCCACTAAGGGGCCCAAAGTGTGGCAAGAAAATCTTTCCCACACCATTACACCACTACCACCACCAGCCTGAATTGATGATACAAGGGAGGATGGATCCATGTTTTCATGCTGTTTATGGAAAAAACCTAACCCTACCATCCAAATGTCACAAGAATGGCACCCAGTGTGGTCTTCTGCCGCTGTAGCCCATCGGCATCAAGATTTAACTTGTTTTGTGTTAAGTGATGCCTTTTGGCATACAGTACCTTGGTTGTAATGCAAGGTTATTTGGGTTACTGTTGCCTCCTGTAGCTTGAACCAGTCTGGCCATTCTTCTCTGAGTTCTGGCATCAACAAGACATTTCCATCCAGAGAACTGCCCTCACTGGATACTTTCTCTTTTTCAGACCATTCCCTGGAAACCCTAGAGAGTGTTTACATGGAAATCCCAGTAGATCCTAGCCTGGGTGGCACCAACAACCATGTCACACTCAAAATCAACTACAACCCGAATTCTGGAAAAGTAGGGACATTTTTTAAATTTGAATAAAATGAAAATGAAAAGACTTTTAAATCACATCAGTCAATCTTTTATTTAGAATAGGACATAGAGAAGACATGTTTTAACTGAAAAATTTTACATTTTTATTTATTAAATGAGCTCATTTTAAGCTTGATGTCTGCTGCTGCTCTCAGAAAAGTAGGGATGGGGGCAACAAAGGGCTAAAAAAGAAAAACTTTAAAAATATTCAGATTGGAGAACATTTACCATTAGGCCTGTAACATGATTAGCTATAAAAAATATGTCTTAGCGAGTGTCTCAGAAATAAGGATGAGCAGAGGATCTCCAATTTGTGAAAGAATGAGTTAGAGAAAGTGGAGCAATATCTGTGCGTAAGGGACAAGGCCGAAGACCTTTGCTGGATAGCCATGGTCCTTGGGCCCCATACGACACTGCATCATTATTGCGTCATTGAAATTACTAAATGGGCCCTGGAATACCTCCAGAAACCACTGACAGTAAACACAATCTGCCATGCAATCAGCCAATGCCAACTAAAGCTCTATTACACAAAAGTAAGCCATATGTGGTTCAGACGTTCAGAAGCGCCATCATGTCCTGTGTGCCAAGGTTCATTTAAAATGGACTGTTTCAAAGTGGAAAAGTGTTATATGGTCAGACAAGTCCAAATTTGACATTCTTGTTGGAAATCACAGATGCCTTGTCCTCCAGGCTAAAAAGGTTGTTATCAGCTACCAGCGTGTTATCAGCGTTCAGTTCAAAAGCCAACATCTCCAATGGCATGGGGGTGCATAAGTGCATATTGTATGGGCAGCATGCATGTTCTGGAAGGCACAATGAATGCTGAAATGTATATAAAGGTTTTAGACAATGTCTATTCCAGAAAAGGCCTTATTTTGTGTATTTTAGCAGGACAATGCAAAACCACATACAGCAGCTATTACAACAGCATGGCTTTGTAGTAGAAGAGTCCGGGTGCTGAATTGGCCTGCCTGCAGATCTTTTACCTACAGAGAGCATAGAATAAAAAATTCTGCCACAAATTAAAAAAAAGAATAAATTAATTAATAATTAATAATAATAATAATAATAATAATAATAATAATAATAATAATAATAATAATAATAATGATAATACTGATGTCTTGAATTAAAACACAAGTTAAGAAAGATAAGACTAACCAAAAGTAATGGCAACCTCCAAAAGAAATGAAAGTTAGTGTGCATTTATGGTAGCAGATGTGCTACAGTAAACGAGCTGCATTATTGGTTTCAACACATTCCATGCTTAGGTGATGTTTTTTTTACTATTTAATCATCATTTGGTTCAACTTGACGACACAAATTTTCACACATTAATATGAAACCTGATATTGTTTTGTACCAATTTTAGCCAGATGTATTTAAGGATATTATTCCTGTCTTATGTTTTTTCAGTTTTCTCATTCAATGTTGAGAAAGTGATATTTTTAAGGAAAAGATGGCATGATGATGATTTACATGTATATTTACTGTACGTTACTTTGGTACACAGTATCTGACTAATGCGGTACTTAACTAAACTTTTTTATACTGTCATTTAACACTCTTGTAGCTTAAAAAACAATCCAAAAAAATATAAATTTCAATGCACAGGCCACTATTTTCCTCACTGTTGTCCACCACCGTGTTGTTTGAACTGAAATCCCTGTCTAGAATTTTATCACTGATAGACTGGTACTGATGTCCTCGAGAAACAGCAACTTTTAGCTGATAGAATGAGCTTGAATTCTGATTTCATCAATCGATTTGTCCTTGTCAGTGTAATTAGTTACGTCTTGTAGAGCTTAAGATTCATGGTTTAAGTTAACAGTGTTTGACAAGTCTTACTGGAACTGGAGTCATTATTTTGGGTTGTGTAGCTTTAGGAGTTTGTGTAAAAGTCCAGTATTGAGCATGACATCATTCTGCATCCTGGGACAAAGGGGTGGCTTCCATGTGTTTGAGGCGCGATCATAAATCACCTGCCTCCCTGGAGCTTCTTTTTGGCGTTTGTCAACGATTTGAAGCACCAAGGATAAACAGCGCTTTAATCTTATCCTTCACGCATTTAGCGTGCTAACCTTTTCCGTTTCCGCTCGCGTACGAATTCATAATTAGCTGAGGATATAAACACACACTGTGCTAAAGGAAAGAGGAAATTGCTCCATGTGTGAGATCCTTTTTGTCCTAAACACATTCGAGAGCAAACTAAAAGCGAAATAAACAATGAAAGTGAACTCACCATGGGACTGTATACAATACAGGGTGTCCCAAAAGAAGTCTCAACAAATAGGCAAGAGTAAAACTCGCCATTTCTTTACAAACACACACAGAGCCGTCGCTCCCACTCATCATGAACTCATGTTAACACATCTGGTGTTATGCATGTAACTGCATTTCGAATGTGTTCCTTTAAATTATCTTTGTGCTGTATCGTTTCCTTGTGCACCACGACCTTCACATTTCTCAACACCTTCTATATATAGCATTATGGACGAGCAGGTCTTTTACGCCCTTTCTTGTGACTCTGTTATTTATGTGGCATTTATATAAAAAAAAAAAAAAAAAAAAAAAGGATTTTGCAAGAGTTTTCACATAGATATGATCTGAGAACGGGTTCTTCTTTTTTAAATTGTAAAAATATTTGTTTCTTTGTAGAAGAAGAAGAAGGTGCATAATGTTCTTAGATGGACTGTGTTGTAGTTTGAAAAGGTGCTCAGAATGATTTGCATTGTGACTGCTTGAACAAGCTCGAGTCAGAGCTGACACTAATTGAAGCCATAAGCCGGCTGTGTTTCATCCCAGATTGTTGCTTTCGTGATGTTCCAGCAAAGTTTACAGCTTGACAGCTGGAACCTATTTTTTTTTTTCACGGGGTTTCCATGTAAGAAATTGTCTTTGGGAGAGTGAGAGAGAGAGAAAGGGGGAGGATGTGAAGAGCAACAGCACTTATCCAAATCGTTATCCAAGCATTATACAAATCCTCCCCCACACGTTACGGCTCAGGTTTTTCCTTTTTGTGATGAATGGAGTTATAAGGAGTAAACATCCACTTGCAGACTAAATGGAAAGGAAGCTTTGTTTTCAGCATGACTGTACTTAGGGCTGTGTCTGGACTCAAATTTGGGTTAAAGATGCGTGTGAAGGAGAAGACAGAAGAATTCTATATTTTTATTCGCCACTTGATTGTCACACATGTTGTTTGACTCACATGGAGAATTAAACCGTTTGGGATGTGCTGTTGTAGAAAGAGTGTTAATCACAGCATTTTAAGTTATTTATATGTCTTGTAACACAATTTGGCAAAAAAAAATAAAAAATTGCCAACAATTTCAGGTTTTGATTTAAAAAAAAAAAAAAAAAAAGGCAAACTTTGCTGGGTTAAATTCAATGTTATGAAATGAACTCCAACAAACAGTTTAGTTCTCACTTCCATTATAGCAGCTAGGAACACTTTTTCATGACAAGCCTCTCCCTCTTTTTATTCTCTCTTGGAAGACAAAAAGACCACATCTCATAATTTTACCAAGAAACTCTTTTGTTCTGGAGATGTTGAGACCCGAAAGACTCCTTCACCATATCAGCGATTAAAGTAGGTGGTTTATATGGCACAGTTGTTGTACAAATCCAATCTCTGTCAGCCAGCCGCTGCTATAGAAGTGATAACGTGTCAATGCAAACTTGTGATGAAATGTCTGGTGATTTAAGACATGAAAGCAATTGACATTTAAAGAAGATTGCAAAAAAAGGCCATACATCTGTAAATGATGATTGGAACTCCTGATCCCTGAAAATTGACAGATAACTTGTCTCAAACGTGCAAAAGACATCTATCTGTGGCAACTTTACACACATCACCAATGCCACTTCAACATTAAAGGGACTCGGCTGGGAGTTTTTGCCACATCCACCGTACGGGACTGACTTCACTACAAGCCTCCACATATTTGAGCCATCAAAGTAGTTCCTGGAGGGCCAGTGTTTCAGACATGAAGAAAAAAACACTGGGATAATGTAGCTGGGGATTATATAGAGAAATAAAGGGAGACTTTATTCTCATAACTGTCTTCTGTTATTCAGTGCAGTCGAAAGTCCCGCTTTGATGTGAACGTTGTATAAATCTGGGATTTGCAGATGCTTTCCTGTCTGAATTGTTGTTATAAAGAACTAATCCCAAATACCCTCTATTCACACTAATTTCAGTTTAGGAAAAACTTTTTGTTTTATGCCAATTATTTATTATTTTTATTTATTTATTATTATTTATTTGTTTAAAAAGTATGTTGTTTTCCTTACATTTTATAAACCTTGTTAAATGAAGCTGAAACAGACACATTATTTATTAATTTATTTTACAATTCCTGGTGGTTCAATTCTCTTTGTCCATATTTCTTAATGTATGCATTTTAATGAAGAAAAAGCTTTTTATTGATTGCAGTGTATGTTCACTTATATTAGATTACGATACAATATTCACAGTTTGATGTGTTTCTGTATTTATCCTCTTTTAAACCAGAATTAGATATGCACAAAATGTTCATCCCAGTCTGTGTGTGTCTGCGTGTGTGTGTGGGACTGATACATATCTGAAGATACGGGGAGGTCCCCGACTCTCAGTCCATGCCATGGGCCCTGTAAAGAATGACTGTGGGCCTCATTTATTATGGGAAACAAGGCTTTCCTAGCCATAACTCTTCCCTATTGGTCCAAAGACCTGTCTCCCCTTTTACAGCCCTCAGCTCTATTGTCTGAAAGGTCAGAGAAACCTGTTACCATGAGTAAAAAGCCCTAAATCCCTTTTTTATAGGACCATACACATTGCTCTGGCTCGATGCCTCCGTCGCCCGTAGCAACTCCATCCCATTGATCAATGTATTGGAAAGACACATTGCTCAGTGATTTGGAGTGATTAGTGTGTGTGTGTGTGTGTGTGTGTGTGTGTGTGTGCTTTAGAGGGAGCTTGTTAATGAGCAGGATCAGTGTTTTTGCTACAGTAAATCAAGCGTCTGCATTCCACGCAGCGATTCCCACGTCAGAAACTCTGGCACTGATGGATTTCTTCCCCACTCAAATAGAATCAGGTCCTTCACCGTATTTGTATTTTTAGTTAAAAAAAAAAGTAATGATATATTTTCAGGATGAAAATCTCTGCTTAGCGCTTGCAGTGCTTGTCTGGACAAGTTTCGAAACTACTGATACAAGTTTTGGAATTCAGTGGCTGGACACTTATCTTGAGCTGTTGAGAGTCTTTATGGCTTCCCTCCAACTCTCATACTCTCCCAAGGCCAGCAGAAAATTGTTCTTTCACTAGTTTCACTTGTAAAAAAAAAACAAACGTGTGTGTTATTGCTAGTTTTGTAAGTATTGTTGGATTTTGATAGGAATGAAAGAATAAAAATTGTTTTTAAAAAAAGGGGTCAGGTATGGTGGAGTAAGCATAACTTGACCTTGCGTAATGTTGTTTTGGAGGTGATTAAATCATTGGCTTAGTAGACATGAAAATAGCACACACAGGCAGACTCATCAGATATTATCAGATTCTTCAGAAATTCCTACTTTAGCCATCTGATGTCATGCTGCAGCTTACTATATATAGAAGTCTAACTGATTTTTTAAAGCACTTAACAGATTTCATGTTAAAAAAAAAATGGTTTAGGCGAGTCGATTAGGACATCCATTTTACGCATGACATACTGTGTTTTCATTTTTCATCATCCTGGGGTGTATCCGTATGTCTACTTAAAGCCCTACCTTCAAAATCTGTCCTTTTTAGACATCATAAGGAAAAAAAAAAATAAGTGAAGGATTTAAATAAGGGTTTGACATTTCCGAATCCCTAAAGGTACCAATAATACAACAGCAGTAGAAACACCTTGGGAACACACAGCCATCATACCGCTCAGGAAGGAGATGAATCAATCCCAGAAGAACAGCAAAGGAGCTTTTAAAGACACTGGAGGAAACAAAAGTATCTATATTCACAGTAAAACAAGACCGAGCTCGATGTCACCTGAACGGCATCAAGAAAAAACTGTTCTAAAAAAAAACCCAAAAAGAGTCAGACTGTCTGCATCTGCACACTGGGACCATGATCTTACTTTTCGGATAAATGTCCTCCATTCTGATAAAACAAAAACTGAACTGTTTGGCCATAATCACCATCGTTGTCTGTAGAAAAAAAAATATGGAGGTTTGCAAGGACACCATCCCAACCGTGAAGCCCAGGGGTGTCATGTTGGGGGGTGCTTTGCTCCAGGAGGGAGGGACTGGTGCACTTTACAAAATAGATGGGGAAAAAAATTTATATATTGAAGCAACATCTCAAGACAGTCAGGAAGGTAAAGCTGGTTTCTTCCTTATAGACAATAACCCTAAGTACTTTTCTAAAGTTGTGGGAAAAGGACTTAAGGACAAAGTCGAGGCATTGAAGTGGCCCTGACCTCAATCCAATAGAAAATTTTGAATGATTTTAAATGATGTCTATTAACTTTATTGTTAAGGATCTCTAGCTCATAATAGTGTGTCTCAATCTCTTCTACTGCTTATAACTTCAGCTACTTTGCTACACAGTTTTCAGGGCTGGCGTCCTGCCTGCCTGCCTGCAAAGAGACAGGTGTCTGTGTGCACACGACGCAGCTCTGCCATTCATACTGCCCATGTTGACATTGTGAGTAATGTCCTGGACCAGAGAAAAGCAGGAGGAAATGACTGGGCAGGCAGCTGTAAGGGCAGAGCCATGAAGACATACTCCCGTCTCGAAGATATAACACCGACCCAGTGACCTTTACTTCCCAAGTCACTGAGCCTTCCCAGGCTTGGGTGGGCATCTTACAAGCCTTGATACATACAGTAGTCCTACTGTGAAAACAAACCTTCGGTGGTTTTATTGTCTTTTTGGGCAAATGATTACAATGCTCATCAAGAATTAGGTAGTTTTAGCCTGAATAACTAAAAAAAGCTGTTTTAATCAGTTGTCTGATCACTTTCTCCAGCTCTTCCCAACGTCCACACCACATGCAGGCCATTGTTACCCCAGCAGTGGAAACAGCGCTGATTCACACTGTTATCATTACATGCCGAATGCTACTTCCTCCTAGCCAAGTGTGCTTCTAATTCAGGAAAGAGTCAACACTCTGATTCTCATGACTCCAAGCCAGACACACAAGGTGTCGCTTCTAAGCATCCTGACTTGGGTGTGGAACAACTTGGCTACGTCACACTTTAGAAACGGAGGTGGATGAGATCCTTAAAGCAAAGGTTTTGTCTTCCTGGGAACATGGCGGGGTCCTGGGTTCCCGGGGTTAGTGTTTAGCAACTGTCATCATGTCATCATGGTAACAGTGAAACGGTGTAATGACATGTAAGGGAAAGTTTGCTTTTTTATCATTTGGTTTTCATTCTGTTTTTCTACTAATTCAATCTGCTCCCAATTCCAACCCACTAGCTAGATCTTCCAAAGCTACAAACCAGGAAAAGTCATGCTAGCATTCATCAGCCATGACACAAGAATCCAGCAACAGCATTTTTTCCAACTGTCGGTCATGCTTTCTTCAATGGCCAGCTATGCATAGCTGTCGTGTCAATGGAAATCAAGCTTCCTTCAGTAGAAACTCATGAGCACCATATTTTCATTTGTAGGAATCTCAAGAGATTTTCCACTGTTTCGATGTGGAATTCTTTTATTTAAAGGTTTTTCTACAAAATAAGACTGGGCATGTGTTAATAGAAGAATCCTCCCATCATACCCAGTATGTACTAGAAATGTAATATTTTACTATATTTCCGAATCTTACAGACTGCAATCAGACAAGAAGATGCATGTCTATAAAAAGCTAATTTATTAGACAACCAAAAGTAAATGTAGTGCGGCAGACAAGTATCCAGAAGGCATCTCATCTGGTGAACAGGCATAAATTAACCATGACTAACTCGGTAAATAAAGCAGGCTGAAGTCAAAACACTAATCAAGACAGGTAGATAACAAAAGCCTGGATCTGTTACAAATGTTATAGCGCTGGAGGAAAATAAAAAAAAAAGTAACACTAAGAGTCTGGATCACTGAACGGGAGGAGCGGTGATTGCAAACAGGTGAGTGTGGTTAGTAATCAGCAGATGGTGAGTGGATATAAGAGCTTGACGGGAGGTCAGGGGTTATGACAAAACATTCTTAACAAAGTCAATGGATGGCAAAACATTTACAGTATAAGACATTAAAAAAGATTTAAATGTGAATAAACATGATATTTGATATGAAAATATATCAATTGGTTGGTTGAACCAATCTATTGGTTGTTTACAAGTATGTACTGAAAGTGAAAGGTTTATTTTTGTTTGTTGCATTGTCTAGCTTTTTCAGCTAGTCTTAACAATCTTCTGATTGTTTTTTTTTTTTTTTTCTTTCCGTGATTAGTATAATTACTCTGGACATGATATGAGAGTTTGTTCTGAGCACAAATTCTGTCTTGCCGGGTTTTTTTCCTTATTTCCATAACTGATTCCAACATGGTGATAGGTGGTGTAGTGAGACTAATGAGTTCAGTGAGTGAATGAGTGTCCAATCTAGAATGTGAAATCCCCGTAACCATCAAGAATCAGGGAATTAATAGTACCACATTTCAACTAAGTGATTATCCTACTATATAACTGATAATGAGTCATATATCAATCATATAATATAAACACAATTGTGGGAACTCTGTTGCTCCTAGTGGTGATTTGAAGAACTGCATGTTTTGGACTAATTTTTCCGAACTGGAGGCTGCTTCTTGAAATCACTCAGCATTAGCAAGTTTACACTTTTCTCTTAAGCTCAGCTTCATACCAATGTGCTAATTGTGCATTTCATGTGACATTGACGACATTCGGATACGACTCTGCGGAACTCAAATACATCATGAACTGACCGATTGTCCTGCATGCACAGGTAGTCAAAATAGTGTTCACTGACATTTAAAGTGAAGCATGTATGGATGGCAGAATCTTGGGTATGCTTCCTGAGCATGAATATTTAGGTTGGCCTGAACAAACCCCTCAACACAACCAGCATGGGCAAACAGTTTGAGCCAATGCAACCTCAGATGAAAACAGTGAGACTGCAGAGGCCTGCACTTTTTTAATAGTCTACTAGTGAGCTGCAGAGTGGAACCAGTGAGGGCCACAAATCAGCTGCCGAGCCAGGTGTTAACACTTTCTCTCAGACATGGATTAGAGCGAAATAATCGATAAGTTTTAGCAAAGTGTGGACAAACGTTGGCTTTGGTGGCAGGACTGTTTAATGTAGATTTAAAGAAGTGCTGCTGACATTTGGGGCACCATGCCTTAGTGGGTAACACTGTCCCCCTTTGCACTGCAAGGGTTGGGGGTTCATATTTTGTGTGCAAAGAGTTTTTTGACATTTCAGGTTTTTCCCCCAGCATTGTGAGCTAAGTTTCCTGGGATGGACCCTATACAGGATAAGATGTGGATTAATGAATGTACTTTTAACATTTAACATTAAATGTTGCATGGAAGGTTCTTAAGCTAAAGAAAAATGTGCTGGAATTGCATTCAAAGCAACTAAGCAGATCATAAGGTGGTGATAAATTTTCTATGAGAGTTATATTAACTATACATTTAATGTAGTATTTAGAAACTTATATACAGTAGTAACAGCTATCTATATATTTTTTAAAATGACACATGACACATATATACAGTACAGTATGTTTTCATGAGATGTTTGGTAACTTTTTTTTTTAACCGAATCAATGTTGTAGTGAAAAAAAATAATCAGAGGTATATCAGCGAGCAGTTAGAACGTTTTAAAAAGGTTTTTCACCATTCCAGACCAGTCAGACCAAAATTCAGTTTTGGTTTTTGTGTCAAAACCGACATCATTATATAGTTTTGGCCAGGTTTCAGTTGCGGCCGTAATCACATCCACGTTATTCAGCCTAATTATGGTTTGGGTCGTAAGTGCGCCTGTGTTTCCGCCTGGTCACCGTAGCTGGCAGTGGTGCAGTCTGACAGGTGTTTCCACCTGATCTCACTGTGGGAAAAAAATAATTACTTCAGCCTGGAAAAATCAATTTCTACAGCCAGGAAGTCCTCGTCTTTGTCACCTACCAGCATTGCCAGAAAGCAGATTATTAATTCAGCAGAAAAAGTTTAACTTAGTGTGCAAGAATGCTGAAAAGCTGAAATTTTTGATATAACATTCGTTTGTTTGGTTTTAATTATTGTATTAACAACTCAATTAATACAAGTCGCAACTGCTACCCTATGTTGTAACGTTGCAGCTACATGATGGACTGACGTGTTTGCAAGCCTATTTATTTTTTTTTTTAGATTATATTCTGCTGGTGGCGGCACGGTGCTGTAGTGGTTAGCGCTGTTGCCTTGCACCTCCAGGGACCGTGTTCAATTCCCAGCCAGGTTCAATTCCCATCTCTGTTTACATGGAGTTTGCATGTTCTCCCCGTGCTTGGTGGGTTTCCTCCGGTTTTCTCCCACAGTCCAAAGACATGCAGGTTAGGCTAATTGGCGTTCCCAAATTGCCCGTAGTGTGCGAATCCGTGGGATGGATTGGCACGCTGTCCAGGGTGTATCCTGCTTCCTGCCCTAAGTCTCCTGGGATAGGCACCAGGCCGCCTGCGACCCGAATACAGAATAAAGCAGTATAGACGATAAGTGAGTGAATGAGTGAGTGTATTGTGTTGTCCACAAATGTTTGGTTTGAAATGGAAATTAACACTGCAGTTACGGCGGCAGTCATGGATAGGGCCTTAACTATGAATTCCAGTTTTGGTCAGTCACTAAAAAGCTTTCAGGACAAGAGCTTCTTAGGATCATAAAAAGCTGCATTTGTGTTGCTTTTGTCTTATTAACTTTATAAGAGAGATAAGGGATGCTTGTAGGGGGGACAACTGGGTATAGCTGCCATAATGTAATTAATTATGTATGATAACAACATGTACTGTATGATAACCTGTTAAGGAGATGTTCCAAACCATTAAATGTCACTCAAAATGGATAAAAAGTGTAAAATATTGTTTTTCAATCAATTGAAAAAACACTGTTGTGAATTCAAGCCTGGGGCAGAGGTGGCTCAAATGGGAAAGGCTTCGGGTTACGGGTCGGAAGGACAGGAGCACCGTTGTCGTTGTTGAGACCTTGACCAAGGTCCTTACGCTATCTCCGCCAGGGATGCCGTATTAGGACTGACCCCATGTAGCTTCCTAACCGGGATATGTGAAAAAAAAAATCTTAAATAATAAATACTGAAACACTGTTATAGAAAAAAAAAATCAACTCCATAGCTCTATTTCTTTTTACCACATCACCACTTATTAATTATTTTCCACTAACAGCATGATGCTCAGTATTCTGTTTGTACTAATTTGTTTAGCAGGCTTGTTGGTGTGGCTGTGAAT
The DNA here is from genome assembly GCF_024256425.1 of Clarias gariepinus. NCBI lineage: Eukaryota > Metazoa > Chordata > Actinopteri > Siluriformes > Clariidae > Clarias > Clarias gariepinus. Next base: position 5,560,930 of record NC_071122.1, on the reverse strand, counting down.
TACAGAGTCATCAGAGTTACATCAGAGTGTTTTCCAGTGAACAGCATGCAGTGACAGTCAGCAAGCCTACATGTAGCGACCTATTCGACCCACAGCCTCGTTACTCGAGACTAGCAAAGCTGTGTAAACACTACAAAAATGAAAAGTTGCACGATGCCCGGTTGGAACTTATTAGCTTCCCTGAATAACCTATGTTTAGATTATTACAGCCAAACCCAGAAATTTGGCTTGGGCATACTCCTAGATTCAAGGCCAGTTAACCTCTGGAGTCAACAACCAGATCGTCAGGATTTGGACAGTGGTAGTATTTCTTATGGAAAATATATAAATGTCTTATTCATCTGGGTGATACTGAGATGAATTTAAAATGCCTGTAGTAACGTAAAATATATAAAAGCAGAACTTTGATGAATAGTTCTTAATATATATAATAATATGATAATAATTATATATCAGTATCTACAGTACTGTCGAACAGTGTTGAGTTGAGGGAATGGTTTCATCTGTCTATAATGACTGCATCTGTAGTCTAGTGTAAGTAAAGCCCCATTTGGATCGGATTAGTTTGGCAGATGTATGTGAAATACTGTAATTAGTGCAGGTTCATTCTGACTAGGTGTGTCCGGTTAGACATCCTCTGGTACTTGACGTCCTGAGACCTGCGCTCTATCATTGTGTACACTGCAACTTTTTCTCTTTAATACTTTAACACCCCATAATTGTGAGCGATTAAACAGGAAGAAGTTGAACAAAACAGTTACACATAATGATCCCTATATAAGGATTGTACAATGATATATGAAGAATATACTGTAATTGGGGGGAAAGTCCTGTTTCTCTGGGAGATTTGTGTTGAACTTTTACTACTGCTACATAACCAGAGCATGCACACACATGAGTTTGTTCTGATATTCACCCTCCATAATATTTAATGTGAAATAAAGCAGAGAACACATGGAGAGAAGCAGACATTTTAATTAAATTACACAACTCTTGTGGTTTGGCCAACTTCATGAAGTCTTGGGTTATTAGTTCTTATTCGACCAAGTTTCACGTTTCCTGAGCTCACTCCTTTTTTCTTTCTTTCTTTCTTTTTTTTTTTGCAAGTTCAACTTATTTATTTTGTCTTTTTTAATGATTGAATTTGATTTACTTTGACTTTTGGTTTAATTCCATGTAGAGAATAAATGGATATTGACTTCTGAAGGGAAAATCAAAAGTCAAAACACAATTTGTCTTAGGATTTATTTTCTCTAGTGGTAAAATGATTCCTTTTTGTGTTTAAATCTTTAAAAAAGTGTCAAAACTTGAGGATTATGGTGATCTGGAATAATCTCAGGTCATCAGTTCAACATGTAAAGTTTATTTATTCATTTATCTTCAGTAAGAGCTTCATGCTGGGCAGATTGGTGGTGTATCTGAAGCTTATTCCAGGAACACTGGGTGTGGCATACTGTAGGAACACACCCTGGATGTGACGCTGGTCCATCACAAGGCACCATGCACACACTTAAAAACACACACTTTCATACCAAGCAGGCAATTTAGAGTCACTGACCGACATGCATGTTTTGGGAGATGGCAGGAAACCATAAAGCATAGATTGAACCCACAATGACACAGAGAGGGTACGTGAAACTGCACATTTGTCTTCCTTGTCTCTTGGTTCTTGGGATGTAAAATGTGACATTAATTGAGGATCTAGATTAAGACCTTTAGAAGTCCTTTACAGAAATCATTTTTGACAAAACTTGAACATCCAAAGCAGCATAATCATCATTATTATAAAGAGAAAAAGAAAGCCTTCATTTAGCCATTGCACATTCTTAGTACCATATGGTCATTTTGGTGCATCAAAAAAACAAACAGTTCTTCATATGTTCTTGGATCATTAATTGCATAAATGAGGGTTTTTCCATTTCAGAAAAGATTTCTGAATACAGCTCTTTCCAATACGGAAGCACTTAGTTATACAGTAGGTTTGAACCTTGAACCTTGAAGAATTGCTCTGGAAGAACAATCGAAGAACCCTGAGTGGTTCCAGAATTTGTAAAAGTGCACCTTTGATGGCCTCGGGACTCAGTGACAGATGCCAGAACTTTGAGTACATTCTGGACTGGGCAAGCCCAGAGCTGGCACATTCAGTGTATAAGAATAACAGTACGAACTGCAGAGTCAGCTTCAGAATTATTGGCACTCTTAGTTAAAAACAAAAGTGTATAAAATAACTTTGTGGTTCATTTTCTGTTAATCTCACCCTGAAAACATGAAAGAGTACATTTATAGAGTTTTGGCACTCTAGCATTTAGTACTATGTGTCACCTTTTGCCACTGACATAATAGTGAGTCTTCTCTTATAACTGTTAAGATTAGTTAGAGTGAGTGAAGAGTTGAACAGTCTACTCCAACACCAACAACAGCACCGAAATGCACTGAAACCAACACACACATGTTGAGAGTAATCCTACGCTGCGTTCAACTCAAGCTAGAAGGCCAGCTGGATAACAGGCTTGAGTTTAGGGAAATTAAAAATGAACTTTAAAAGAGTACTCATGCTAATTTACAACCATACATTTAGGAGCACTAAGGACAAAACAGCAATAAAAAAAAAAATAGAATCAACCAAAAATAATGCACAAAAGAGAAGTCAATGTCATGGGGGTGTTCATGAGCAAATCTACAGTAGATGTCTTCAGCTTTGTCTGTATTACGCCTTGACCTGTGCTCATACACATAATAAATGCCTCTTGTACTTCATGACTTCTGTTTTGTCAGTAAAAAACGTAACGGAACTATAAAACAGCAGTAAATCAAGTACCAAAATGTTTTGCATCTTTTTTTTTTTTTTTTTAAGTTCACTTCACAATGAAACTTTTTGACAGAAACAAATTAAGGTTGCCATGGACCTGGAGACTTCGGTTTATTTGCTAAATTGGATCACACTGCCAAAATGACTTGGCCTCGGCTCAAGGATTCATAAATTGTCTGCTGTTTGGGCAGGAAAACAAAACTACTTGATTTATGCAGTGGGTAAGAACTTGTCGAAGTTTGCAGGGTGTCGTTCCTGTTAACTTTTTCATAAAAAAAAATATCACAAGCTGCCATAGTGAAGGCTCCTGCTCCAAGACCTCCAAGGTCGTTTTTCGAAGCAGCTGGTAAAGTGCTAAATTCACCAAGTGCAGATGGTAAAGAAAACATGTAGCGCTTTCCTTGGTTGACATTCAGGTGGAGGATATATAGGTCACTCACTGCTTGCTTGGAAATAACCGTAGTAGTTTGGGATAGTTCTGGATTAAACGTATCTGCACGGAGATGACTAGCATTATAAAAAAAGAAATCAATCTATTATGAGGACTAAATTCTGCTCACTGAGGAATATTTGACCTAATTGTTGAAATCAGTCAAGTTGACTCATACAGAAATACTGAAGACAAAAAAGCAAGCAATGGCAAAAGATAAAACTAAATAAAAACAATGAAAACAAACAAAAAAAAAAGCAGAAAAAGAGTAAATATTACCAAGTTGTATGTGAGGAAATCTAAAATGGAGGACTAATGCCAGAGTAATAAGTGTATAAACAGTTTCTATGTACGGTTTTACAGCAAAATGAGATAAATGCCATTTTCTAGCTTTTCTTCATTTTTGCAAATTATAATTATATAACCTTATTTTAGAAGCTTTGATGTTTTGACCACTTCACGTAGCCTCCTGATTCTGAAACAAAAGCCGATGCATCATGATATAGATCTTTCCTGTGCAATACAGCTGGTGTTTATGTTTGGAATGTGCATCGGGTTTTTCGAGAATGTTAAAGCCTTTGCAGTCACTCCAGTAGTAATAAGTGACCATGACACATTCTGTGAAACAGGATATTATGCAATTTGGATGTTGTTTCAATACCATGCTACTGTATATACAGTACTTAACTAGAGGTTACCTGCATGCGGATCCTGACGCCTGCATGCTGCTATCAACACAAATGTTGTTGTAGATGCTCTGCAGTCTGATCCAGGGTTTCAGTAGTTCTGAGTTCAGCCATAGACCACACTGGCTACTGTTACAGATGGCTAAGAACGCCCGCGATATGCTGACAGTGTGATATAACATTTGATGATGAGACTAACCTACAGCCTACCTGTGAAAACATTGACCACCAAGCAAACAGAATTTCTGTTTAATATATACTGTATAGATATCAAAACAATGTGAGACACTATACTGTAAGCACTGGGGTAAAGCAGAGAAATAATGTAACAAACTTAAAATATGCACAAGTGATTTGTGTACAAGAGACATGGGATGCCTTTGGTTACCTGTACTATGATAGGGAAGCGTATTGAAGTAAAACTGAAACTAGTAGAGGAGGAGGCAGATGATGATGTAAACAGTAGTTTTTATATTGGTTATAATATTTCTGCCATAATATTTAACCACCAGTGGCCCAATAATATTTCTGTGACACAAAATATCAGTGTGCATTAGTTTCTTGCTCCATTTGAAAATGTTTTTCTTAAAACTACAAAATGAAGTTATGCCTAGTGTTTTATTCCTTTTACACCACAACAATTTACCAATCAGTAGAATGTTTATTTAACTGAAGAATGAACATGGTCCATGAAACTAGCCGCCACTGATGTTGCATGAATAATAATAATAATTATTATTATTATTATTATAATAATTACAATAATAATAATAATAATAATAATAATCATTACAATAAATAAACATATAAATAATATTAATAATAATAATCATAATAATAATACTTATCAGATGAGAAAACCTACTGACATTGGAGACTCTTTCCAAAAATGCTAAATAAATGTTTTGTTACAAAATAAAAAATTTTATTAATGAATAAAAATATGTATGTTTTTTTTATTAATTATCTATCGTGAAAATCTGTTGCAAGTGAAAATTTATAGGTTTGTATAGCCGTGTTTAATTTCGAAGAGGACACAGCTATGTGACAAATTTAAGCCACTTGATGGATGAGTGAAACGGGGGCTCCGGCCAGGACAAACACATTGTGAATAGGTCCTCATTCATTTTGAGGCCTGCGTGGTCAGGTTTGGAGCGGTGTTTCAACAACACCCCTATTGTGCCTTCTCCTTCAATAAATAGAGACATGCATTCATGGGCGCTATTGATACATCATTTTTCAAGTATGGCCAGATGTCACAAACAGAGTAAGGGGGTGATGAGGGGTGGGGTTGAAGGGGGAAAGCAGGGGGTTTTCTGAACACACCTGAAGAGTATATAATATTTTAGAATGAGACTTTGTTTGGCTCTTCTTCTTCTTCTTCTTCTTAATAATAATCTTTATACTGTAGATACTTTATAATATCTACAGTGTGTGTGTGTGTGTGTATATATATATATATATATATATATATATATATATATATATATATATATATATATATATATATATATATAAATGATTTAGATGATGACAAATAAAGATGATCTCAGGGTACTTCAGCACAGCAAAACATATATATATATATATATATATATATATATATATATATATATATATATATATATATATATATATATATATGTGTGTGTTTTGCTGTGCTGAACTACCCTGACATCATCTTTAAACGTTTTTTTTTTTTTTTTTTTTTTGCTGACCCTGTATTCCTCCAATGATGGACAGTAACATAAGCAGTTTATTCTTGCTGTCTCCTTGAATCCGACAGCAGATATATGCCTTCCACTCTGCTAAAACCCTTTATGATATCATTCGTTTGCCAGCTTGGAGCTGTAGCAAGACTCCATATAAATCTGCTCACCTTTTTTTCCCCTCCTGGGCTGTCAGTCTATCTGGCGTAGAGTCAGCCAGAAAGCTCTATAACTCAGAACGGCTTACTGCTGAGGGAGAGTGTTGGCTTACATTGAGGCAGGTGGATGCTCGTTTAGACAGCCAGGAACACCATACAGCCGTGCAGCACATTACATTACAGGTCTCACCAGAGGGACAGGAACAGTTTGAGGAGACTAAACACGAGAGTGAAATGAAAAATGTAGTAATAATAATAATAATAATAATAATAATAATAATAATAATAATAATTATTATTATTATTATTATTATTATTATTATTAATAATAATAATAATAATAATATTATTATTATTATAAAATTAAACTAATTCTTACAGTTCTTTATAAAATAAGGCATTAGAATTTTCAGATCTCAATATTACCAATTTGTTTATAAACCACATAAACACAATTTGAACTATAAAAGTCTTTGTCAATGACATAATTCATTACGATGTAGGAAAGGGGTCTCCAGTAAGTTAAGTAACCTTAATTAAGTCATTTATGCATTCTAGTTTTTCTGGACCATGACAAGCTGATATATATATATGTATATATATATATATATATATATATATATATATATATATATATATATATATATATATATATATATATAAAACTAGATTAATATGTGTTTACAGCTGTGATTAAACATGTTTGTCATTAACATTATTACCTGTAACTATAAGGACACGAAAAGTGTGACATTCATTAAAAATAAGCATTACTGTCATAAGAATTACATAATTAAACAACTCGTTACATGATGTCACTGGAAAAAAATATCAACTTCCTGGTACCTCTTTAGCACAGTCACAAGTGTGTTACTCCTTTTCAAACAGCCACCCAGTCAATATTTCACGCCTAAACAGATGCTCACTACATCGATGCTTACACAACGTAGTGCCTCACTAATCACTAAATCACCACGGTTTGTGTTCATGAGATGAGAATTAAGTAAATTGTGTGGTAGGGCAGGGGGTGGGTTGGGCATCAGTCACCTCATTAGGTCACTCGTTAAGTCTAAACCAGGCTACTTGCGATTAGGCATGTGCTTAGACATTACTTCCACCTTCCACAGAATAGCAACTTCAGCCTTGGACTTTTAGATGCTTTGTTTTTCTTTATAACCCCTTAAAAGAACTTTGAGTACAATTTTCCCTGTGTCTTTCCCTCCCGAGGTTTTACCTCTTACCCACCGTGCCTCCCTTCTTCCCTCCCTCCCTCTCTCCCTTCCTCGCTCTCATTCTCTTGTTACTAACATCAGGGCATTCCACGGTTGTCTTAATAAACTCCAATCGCAATAAACCAGAACCAATTACACGCACAGCCAGACAAGCTGACCTCACTAAAAAACAGAAGCAATCCACCTGGAGGATGATGGAATTCCTGAACTAGTTCGTCACCTCCGCACTAGCCTCTTGAACCAGACAATGCTACAATTTCTAACGGCTCCTAACGTCCCAAAAACCCAGTTGCGATGTTCAACTCCACCAACAACTAACTGGCCCCCAGTTTTTCTCCCACCTTCATAAACAAACCCATCAAGTCTTTCACCCCTCGCACTCCCTCCCTCCAGCCGCCTATTAGCAGTTAATAAGGTAGAGTTACCTCTCAGCAAGCTGCCAAGTGGCCTCTGCTGGGCCTCAGCGACTGTTTGTGCTTGGCAAGGCTCATCGAGCGACCCTGCTCCTAACACTTCAACTGCAGAATAACAAACGACGATCGAGCCCGTCAAGCTCTGACACCGGTTCACTCCCGAGACAGAAGCTATTTAATTAAATCCAGTAGTAAACAGTGATTTGTGAGCGAGCATCTCAAGGAATGACAATTAGGCCTTGCTATACGTATGACATCACACAAGATGTAATATTAATATGTAGTTCATATCATTATCATTAATAATAATAAATAGAACGTTTATCACTTATTAAAATAGCTGAGCTCCCTTTACCAAGCTTAAGTTGAATTTTATAAATAAATACAATTTTTATAAATAAATCTGTTTGAAGTCGCTTTTAAATATTGTGCAGACGTCCTGCTCACTTCTCACTTCTCATAGTTCTTGCACTGGAGGCTCCTTCTATTGACCCTAAATTAGCATCTCCTTACAGAAAACTACATTATATGATTGATTATACTGTATACATAAATGTGATATTAAACCCTTAAAGCATGAATACAAACGTGAATTGCACTTTTTAAAAAAAAAATCAATTCAACATATTTAAACATTGCCTAATAATGATAATTATGCATCAGTTTTTTTTTTAGGAATAGCATGATTGTGCATGTCAGACGTTTTGGCAAAAAAGAAGAGCGGGCCAAGGATAAGTGAGAAGCGGATGAGAAAATCAAAGAAAAGGAAGGCAGAGTGAGAGAGAGAGAGAGAGCAAGAGAGAGGGATGACCATGTGAATGGACTTTAGAAAAGTGCTCTGTCAAGGCAGCCGGTTTAATTGCACAGGGTCCGTAACAATTACAGCAAAAGGAATCCTTTAGCGGCAATAACACTAAATCACCCCTTATTAAAACAGCAGTATATCTGCCCACCTAAATTGTTGCTGGACTCGTGGGTTATCACAATAACCGTAAATTCTAGCAGATTTCTGGCCGTAAAAACTCATTAGGTGTTTCCCAGCCCAGGAGGAGCAGCGAGTGGGGAAGTGCCTGTTGCCTGGGAGCTGTGGAGCAAAGCATTGTGGGGGCTGGCCACAGTTACCTTTGTCATGAATCACTGTGCGAATGGGACGTGAGCCAGGCAGGGCTGGTGATAGCACTCTCTCTCTCTCTCTCTCTCTGCCTCTCTCTCTCTTTCTCTCTCTCTGACGCACACACAGCAGACACAATGACACGCACTGCAGAGCTCCATGGAAATGAAAATAATCCTGCCAATGCCAGCCCCGTTACAGCCCCTGCCTCCCACTGTGGACTTGAAGTATGTGTGTGTGTGTGTGTGTCTGTGTGTGTGTGTGTGTGTGTGTGTGTGTGCACCACTCCAACGCACTCAAGGCCTCTCAAGCACCCACAAAGTCAGATCCATTGCAAGTCATATTGGTGTCTGGGGGCCTGCTGTAAAGGGAGGAATTTGTCAAATATCCAATCAACTCCCTTTCACACACACACACACACACACACACACAAACACACAAAGGCACACACACCATTTAAAAAAGTGAGAGCCCTTGGCGAGGCCTCAGCGCTGCTTGATTAAGCAAGCACAAGTAAATCTCTTGCTGTCAGCATACACGACGGTGTGCGGTCAGCGCATCTGTTCGAAGCTGTCCAGTCCAGCACCTACAACTCTTCTCAGGAAACACTTCATAACATCATAACGCATCGGGTCTGATGATGATTTACTTGTGTTTGGTTACACGACGACCGGCTGCGTTCCGTTATCTCAGTCTATGAGGGACCTTAAGGATTCTAACCCGTGAAGAGGAATGATCAGTGTGTTCTGATAACCCAGAGTGCAAGAGAAAGCTCCAGATAAGAAATACAGGTGGAAATTTATTTCCAATTTACTGGTGAAAATAGGAGGTTAGTTCAGAAACCAAACACCCAGCACCAGTGGGACCCTAGCTACTTTCACCTAAATACCACACAAACCAATAGTATTAATGCCAGATTCTGCTGACAGAAATAAGACAATCTTACTTTTATTTTAAAAGTTTAATCTTTAATTTCTGGTACATTATTAAGATGCAAGTGGTGTTGATTGGTGGTATGAGGTCATGCATCGTCCTGCAAAAACAGAACTTCATTGGTGGTTAAACCGGGCCATAATTTTTTTTTTTTTTCATTATTGTCATTATTATAAGAAAGGACCGTTTAAAGATTTCCTCCAGAAGTGTCCGCTCTCCAAAGAAGGTCCTATAATAAACTTAATAAGCACTCTAATATTTAATTTCTAACATTTTGCGTTTATTATGGGCGTGTCATCATTCAACAAGCTTATTCAATGTCCAAACATTTGTTTTCATCCATAAATCTTTCTTCAAGATCTTGTATTGGTGATGGGAATGTCGGACCGTTGCGTAAAGTTCTCTGCAGGATATGCCAAAGATTCTCAATGGGGTTAAGGTCTGGACTCTGTGGTGGCCAATCCATGTGTGAAAATGATGTCTGAACTATTCTTTCACAACTTGAGCCTGGGGAATCCTGGCATCGTCACCTTGGAACATTCCCGTGCCATCCGTGAAGAAAATAATGCATTAATTAAATGGGAAAACCTGGTCATTCAGTACATTCAGGTGGTCAGCTGAGTTTATTTCATTGCCTAATAACATTGCTGAGCCTAGACCTACAGAAGCAACTGAAGCAACCCCAGATCATGACACAGCCTCAACAGGCTTGTATAGTATGGTAGGCATTGGGCATGATGGGTACATCGCTTCATCCACCTCTCTTCTTACCCTCATGCACGCATTACTCTGACACAGGATAAATCTGGACTCATCAGATCACATGACCTTTTACTAATGCTCCACAGTCTATTCTTTATACTCCCTAGGGAGCTGAACTATTTTTTTTTTTTTTTTTTGCATGAACACAGGATGCCTTCTGACATGGTTGTTCAAGAAAGTTAAATAATTTGTTGCCAGCTGAACCATATTCACAATTACTGCAGTAATTATCCAATAGAAGCCTCTTAATTATTTTCTTATTTAAATGTAAGCAGTGATTTTTTTCTTTTATTTATTATATTTATTGCTTACCTTTTAGTGTAAAATATAATGAAAATGTTTTTTTTTCTTTTCTGAGACCACTTCTACCTACTTTTCACATGGTGTTATTAATATGATATAAAGGCAGTCTGTAATTTAATTAATTCTTCCAGCAGAATGAATAAATAAAAATAAATAAATATTCTACCAGCAGAATAAAAATAAATAAATAAATAAATGTTATGAATGTTGGGATTAACCCCTAAAATTCCAGACTTCCCATTTATTCATGTACATATGAATTGTTACCATTTCAACGTATTTTAGTTCCCTCTAATTGCACAGCCTGAAGTGTTTTATTTCTTTTGTATAACAGAAATGTCCCAACCTTTTCTTTTTTTTTTAATAAGCAACACACATTGTATTTTTATCCATTTCTAGTTATACTCACTCTCTCATTCACTCATTGCCTATACTGCTTTATCCTGTGTACAGGGTGGCGAGGGGCCTGGAGCCAATTCCAGGAGACTTATTGGATGCCGTGGCAATCTATCGCAAAGCACACACATACACACACTTACCGCTCATTTACACATTATGAGCAATTTAAGAACACCAAATAGCATAATATGCATGCCTTTGGACTGTGGCACGAAACCTGGAGTACCCGGAGGAAACCTAACAAGCACGGGGAGAACATGCAAACTCCATGCACGCAGACCTGAGGCGGGAAAACAGGCCCGGAACCTTGAGGTGCAAGGCGACAGTGTTAACCATTAAGCCACCAAACGTGCGGCCATTTCTAGTTATATCGAAGGTTAATTCCTGCTTTTACTTACTGTATGTTATATCAACTATTAAACATTCCTGCCTTTACCAGCATTGTGTTTTTCACATTTCTACATAATAATACTTGTATGTATGTATGTAAACTGCAAAACTTTGCCTTATCAGACAGTTAAAGCACAAATTACTTACATCTGAAAGCATTTAACATGAATGAGCTGTTACTATAGAAACAATAACATATTAAAATCTGTGATTTACAGCAGCAGCACGGTCAGAGTTGCTTTTATAGAAAAACTAATCAACACCTTCTGATTGGAGAACTGGACAGTGATGTGGAATTATATTATCTGTCCAGCTGTTGCTTGAAGCCTCACACACACCTACTACTAAACATACACATGCACATACACACACACACACACACACACACACACACACACACACACACACACTATTGTAAACAAGGGTTTATGTGCCACTGCTGAACTTTTACGAGCATTCCTTTTAAAGCATATTTAAGTGTGCTCTTTGCCAAGAGGTCAACATCTGTTTTTTTTTTCCGTTAGCTCTCGTACGTCAGGTGGACCGCAAAGTGCATCCAAAATAGATTTTCCAATTTAAAATCATACAAGAAAAATGGGATCTCATCATCCCATCATGTGACACAGCTAAAACATCCCTCAGTGTTGTGATGTACACCTAAGAAAAGGGAACACTGTCGTGATGTTGGACGTGCACCACCTTGGGTTATCTTGTCAAACGTCTGACAATGAGTGTGAGGAGGTTAGAGAATCAACCAATTCTGCCACCCAGGCTGCCACAGGATTTTTTTTTTAAACATCCAGTGTTGCCCCCTACTGGTAATGATCAACACCGCTTCAGGTTGAGATGCTGGGAATTCATACAGGACCATGACTATAAGCATATACTGTACCTGTAAAGAAATAAAATGTGTTTATAGAAGTCTATGAAGCAATACCAAGAGATCATTCATTCAGACATGATGCCCCATGATTTTTAACACACTGTAACCCTGAATATTTTTCTATGCAAACAAATTAAGCAGAAATACTTTTATAAAATACTTTTAGCACATTTCTTTACCAATCACAAAAAAGAGACAGTGACCTTTAGTTTTGATTACAGCACACAATGGCTGTCACGTGTTTGAAAGTTACTCCTCATGCTTCCTGAACCATTCTTTTTCACACTGAGTCCTGCAATATGTCTGTCCTATCAGAAAAAAAAACTTCCCAAAACTCTAACATGTGATAACATGGTCATTCAGTAGATTTAGGTTGGCAGCTGACTTAGGTGTATTACCATATAACGTCCAGAGTCTAGACCTAAGCAACTGAAGCAACCTCAGAACATAACACTGCCTTCAGAGGCTTGTACTTGTACGCTTTATGCGCTTTCCTTTTGAGATAGGCTCAATCTGGACTCATCAGACCACATGACCTTTATTTATTTACAACCTTTATGCTCGCTAAGAAACTGAGGCCTTTTTTTCCTGAAGAGTCTCACTAACAAGGTTTTTTTCTGACCACATTTTTTTTTCACAAAGTTTACAGTTTAGCACTATCCTTCCAGGTTTTTATAATGTGTTGAATGCTTATTAACCCAATTCCAGTATGCAGCCCAATATTTTGACTCGTCCAAAATGGTGATTTTTTTTTTTTTTTTTTTTTTAGGGGGGCAGGCAGTGTATGTTGAAGCTGAATGAATTATTATTATTATTATTATTATTATTATTATTAATAATAATAATAACAATAATAATAATAATTAGTATAATTTATTATTATTATTATTATTATTATTATTATTATTATTAATAATAATAATAATAATAATAATAATAATAACAATAATAATTATAATTATAATTTGTTATTATTATTATTATTGTTGTTGTTGTTGTTATTATTGTTATTCTTATTATTCTTATTATTATTATTATTATTATTATTATTATTTTGCACTGGTAACTACCCTGATTTACATTGCCATTGCTTAACACAGGCAAGACAAGTCTAGGCTTGTCTGTAAGTAACTGTAAGTAAACAATTATCTAAAAAGTCTATTAAATTGTGCTGTTTGAAAAATTGTTTTTGACTAACAATGAAAAGTGAAGTCATGTCAAAATTATTTAAGTTGCCTGACTCTAAGAAGAATTTGAGTTAACTGAACATTTAACATCTAGCTTTAAAAAATGACTTCAATTTTATGTTGAGAAAACAAAAAAATGTGTTATGTCATGTTGCCGTCATATTTTGAGTTTTCTCAACTGTAAACCTTTTTTTACAGTGAGATCAAAAGGTGGCTGGTTCAAGACCCCAAAATGCCCAGCTGCATTCTATCTCCTCCATGGATGCTGTACTAGGGCTGATCCTGCTTCCTAACAAGCTTGCATATGTGTCAAAAGAATTTTTCTGTCCTGTTATGAGTTAGTGATGTTACATAGTAACTACTCAGGCTTAGTTCATTGTATATCAATTTATGTAAGTATTCAACCCAATATAAAACTACTGTACCATTAGCAAAACTTGAGTTTTAAATTCTTAATTATTTAAAGTAAAGAATTTCCTTAAATGCTTTGAATAAATTGTCAATACTTGTCATGGTTTTAGTGCAAATCCTATAGTATAGAAACTATACAGGTACGAATATACAATGTCTTGTTTGTGCCATGTAAATGATTAGCAGCTTTGATGTCATGACAAACTTGTACTTGCAGCGTATATCAATCCTAGTGCACTGAGTGCACCTTTTCTAAAGCTGTATTAAGTGAATTTATATTCCCTCAATACAGTGAATGACTGGCTGAACCAAATGATATGTTTTTATTCTTTCCCCTATAAGTGCCAATCTTCACCCATCATGCCAGCTCTCCCCTATAATGTAGCATATGATAACCAGAAAGCGGATATGTTTTATCTGCCCTCTTCTACATACTGTATGTGAGCTTACAGACTACTGGTGGAAGAAAGAATAGCACAATCTGTCCCAAACAGAGCACACAGACAATTGTCTTTCTTCGATTATGGCCTCCGAATAGCACGATAAATGCTTTTCTGTTTTTTAATGTAAGAATGGCAAAGTTTCCTAATTTATGTCTTTAATATCTGTTCATCTGAGCCCTAAAATGTGAAATGGTTTGAAAAAATTGGTGATCATTACTGGTTATGAATATATTTATATAAGAATCCAGGATGTATATTTGTAAGGGAATTATGTCAGGGTTAATATTTTGCAATCCAGCTTTGATAAATGCCCACAGACATCCCATTCTGTTCACCCCAGAGTGCAGCTAAGGCTGTAATTGCACACAGAAGTCCTTATCTCACAGCACTGATGGGAGATGGGAGGCTTTGGCTGCAAGCCTTAGACCACAAATACCAGTTCCCAAGTTGCCTGGGTCAGAGCAGCGGGACCAAGCTCGGAAACAGCATGCATGCTTCCCCAGAGGAGGCCTGCCAGGAAGTGGACTGCTTTGCCTAACAACTGCCTCCCCCCTGCCCCACTCCTGACACACACACACACACACACACACTTTAGTGTGAAGCATATGAGCTCAAACTCCACAACAACACTAAGTCAGCATGTGTTCGCCAACCCACAGTGAGAAATCAAACCCGCAAACGAGTCACGGATGATGGAGCTAATAATTCAATTCTCCGTCCATCACAGACGGCGGCCATATTTGGAGAGCGAAGGCTTTGTGTGTTTAAAATGACTTATGGGATATCAGATCTTTTTATATGTTTTGTTTAACTGTGTATATGTGCCTTGGCATGGATTATGTTTTATTTTTAAACAATCGTAGGACGGTGAGATTTTAATTAAACTCTGAAGGAAAAAGGGATGAGACTTAGTTGAGATGTTAAATAAACGCACCCTAAATGTTCGTTATCTAATAAATATAAATGTGTGCATGTGTGGAGCTTTATTAGGACAAAGAATGTACTAACGCTCAAGTTAAATCCTGCAGATCATTTATCTGTCCTCCCAGTCTCCGTTATTCTCCTCCTCAGGCTCTCTAGAAATTAGGAAAAAGTCGAGTCGCGTGTCTGCCAGCAGGCTGAGTTAAGCCCGGTGAGAGACACGGCACTATCAGTGTCGTCTGAAAGCTCAGCGTTTTATTCGATTTTAAATAGAGCTCCTGTGCTCATGCCTGCTTTTGCAGCATGGATCAGTTTTTAGCACTCTTTATACCACAGAGCTCTGACTGGACAGAAGTGTTTTTATAACACCACAGCACAGGAGTTTAATTAAAGACCAATAAGAAATTATTGAAGTTAATTCAATTTAACGATTTTAATTATAAAGACATGTCCAGACATTGGTATAGAAGAAGTAATAAAAGTTATAGAAGAAGTTATAGAAGTATTACCTGTGTATAAGAGGAATAAAAACGCACAGGAGAATATGCTGTAGAGTAATTCCTCAGTAAGTCATAACACCACCCGGTTTTGTGGATTATTTTCCTGTAACTGCACAACACTGGCTTTCAGTTCTTCACTTTTTCTTCACTTTTTTTTGCTGTTTATTGTCATAACCATCTTAACTCTATTATCTCCACCGGCTCATCTTAATCTTGGAAAATATTTGTGAGCCCTAGAATAATGGTAACACATGCCAGAGCTTTTCTCTGTCTGAAACCAGTATCTGATATGCTAATACTGTATCATGCATTCATAAAGCCTCTTCCATGTGCCTGTCGTGACTGTGAAAGAGCTTTTTAAATCATATTTTACAAGCCAGTGTTCTCCCACCGTGAGCCTGTCACTCTGACACGCCATGAGAAACTGAGGCCGGGACGGACCGAGATCCGAGCTCTCACACGAACATCATGTGGAGTTTGATGTCCCCTGGATCTTGAGATGCTACGCTTGAGATGTCTTGCAAGGCCGCCTGAGACATTTTGAGCCCGTGAAGAACCGTTGTGACTCGGCCCTCGTTGTGTGGATGATGAGGACGGGAAAGAATGTGGATGCTCGTCGATCACGCCGAAGCAGCAGACACTCACGTAATTGTTATGAAGTCAATATAACGCCTCAAGTATGTCCAATAGTGTCCTGGCCACCGCTGTAGTGCGTGAGACTGGGAGGGCAGCTCTGGCAAACCTCGGAGGTGAAAAGTTCCAAATAGTTTTTGGTTTACAGCTTTCAACTGCTTTGACACGATACTTTCCCCAACTAGAGTTCATAATGCATCAAGCATGTGTCACGTCAGACACATTAAACAAACAATGGAAGGGTTATGGGGTTCACCAATGACACCATCGGGTCCTGATAATTATTCTTAAACCATAGCGCTGTTGAGTTCTCAATTCTAATTGATAAGATTTACATTAATGTGCTCATCCAAATACATTAATCGTGCATTTCTACACTTGTAAATGTTATGATGAAAAATGATATGATCTTTAACAGTTGTGTGTGGAATTTTACTTAACCTGTATGAAGACTGCTTAAAAAAAAACTGAATTTTTAGATGTTTCCCCAACATTAAGTCAAGTCAAGGTGGGACTTTTGATTGTCCTTTATTTCTCCTTTCTACATTAATGCACTTATTTCACTTGTTTCACTAATGTTTGGCTACCAAGTAAAAAGTTTTCTTAGTACCCTAAGCCATGATCAGAAACTCTGGCCTTTTTTTTTTTTTTTTGAGATTGAGATCCCCTGATAAAAAGTATAAATTTTTTTGCATTATTAAAAACTCGTATGTCTGGATTTTAAGTTTTTTTTTTATTATTATTATTATTATTATTATTATTATTATTATTTTATTTTTTGCTACATACAAGAAATAAAACATTTTGTGATGTGCTAGTAAAAACTCCATTATTTCACAGAAAAAAAATGCTTTCTTGAGGGTTTGGCATTGCTTTAGGAATTATGGACAAGTGTCAAGTGTCACAGGCAGTGAAAACAGGAAAATGGCCAAACAGGCTGCTGTTTGAAAAAAGTGGGGAAAAAACACCAGACCAAACAAGCTCCATGTTTTCATGTGTTTCTAAACTAGATTAAATGGTTCTCTAGTTACAAAACTCAAATTCCAATCCCAGTTAGTACGATTATAAATACATTTCATACAGCATCACCATCATCCTTAACTACTCTGTATGCGTTCTCCCAATAAATAACTCTCCAAAATTACAGGATATTACAGGATTTCTGGCGAAGTAAAAAATTAAGTGTACAAGCACCCACACATTTATTTTTAAACTGATCAGAACAAGGATACACTGAGCAGTCTCAAGAATACTACCTTTGTATAAAGCGGTGGGGAAGTTAGGTCTTTAGCTATAGCGTCCTGAATTAAAGCTTTTCATGGATCCAGTTACTACCCCAGGTTACACACTTTGGAGCGCTGCCATTTTTCTATAGGAAATTTGAAAATGATAATGATACCCGTCCCAGCTGCAGAGGGAACGCAGGGGTCGTGGTGGCTCCAGGCCTGGGATAAAATTCTTAGTAATGTGTGGTTGAAGTGTGTATTTCCAGAAGTTGTTCCATGTTTTGTTGCAGATAGATAGATTTGATTACAGAGATTGTTTTATTGTTGTTTTTGTTGTTGAGATGCATTATAATATCAGATTATATCATAATGTGTAAGAAATGTTGGAGTAGTATGACGTCAATCAAATTACAGTTTCTAAAAACAACAATAGTAATTCTAAAGTTGATCACATTCCAATAACTGCAATGGTAAGTCATTTATTGTGCTTTTAACAGTCCCATTTGTCAATAATAAAAGTATTTGTGAGGGGTATTTCAGCTGAAGAATTAACACACACTTTGTGGTATCAGTTTTATGGGATTTATATGTTACATAAAAATATTAAAATATGGCATCTTTGAGACATCAGCATTTGGACAAGTTAACTTTTTTTTCTTTTCTGTGCATTATAAATAAATTGCTGGATCTGCCCCTGTACCAGAATGATTGTGGGCTTAAAAGAGAAACTAATAGTGAAGCAAAAATGTATTCTCTAAAAAAAAAAAGAGAGAGAGAGAGAGAGAGAGATCACCTAACACCTTCTCTTTTGAGGTTTGTTGCAACAGTGAAAAAGAGAACAAGTTTAATCAATGCCTCAGCCCTATGAATGCTGTGAAGCCGCTGCTAGTGAGGTGAATCCATGAGGAACACTGGCATTCGCCACGCTTCTTCTCAAAAGCTCTGAGACCATTAATGTACACAGAACACGCCGCATTGTCAGCAATCATGCTTTAGAAGTATTTAAATGAACCTGAAAGATACTTATCTCACACTCTAGAGAAGATATGAAAATATGTTGAAATCATAAAAGTGTGGAATTTAAAAGCATTTAACACAACGTTGCTGTGCCAAATCTAAACACTTAAAAAAAAAAAAAAATTAATAAAGTACCTGAGTTATGCCCGTGATGTTAATGTTTATGTAAGCCTAATGGATGCTGTTAAGCACAAGCACCTCTTCGACACGGCCAATAGCCGTGCATCAGAAACACCTGGCCCTTGACTGTGTGTTTATGATTGCAAAATCATTCCAGGAGGCGCTCCATGCTCTTGCACCGTAGTCAACAGGTCCAATGGGAACGAGTTGTTGGTTAGTGAAGTTTATATCTGCGGACAGGAGATGCATGCTCCACCTGCATGCTCAGATCCGCATCCGGCATTGCGTGACAATGCTGATTTTATAAATTTGGCAGACGTTTAGCCTGTTTCTAGCGAGCTTGAAATTCATGTTTTATTCATTAGAGTTGTTTGCTGTTCCGCTTGTTGTTTGTTGACCTGTGCATGGATACAATTACAGCTTAGGATTATTTGTATAAATGCACGTTTGATGTCATTACAGTCAGTTAGTGCTCACAGGAAATAGAATAACTTTGACCCAACATACTACTATGGCAACCAAAGGAGGAAATTCCCCCAAAAGAATAATAATTAGTATGATTTCCCTTTCAATGATTTTTTAAAAAATGTGATTTATAAGTAGATTGGTTTTTCATTAAGTTTTTATAACAGACAGATTTCAAAGCTTTCTCTTTAGAAAAAAATATTTCTCTAGAAAGAAAGAAAAAAGAAAGAAAGAAAGAAAGAAAGAAAGAAAGAGGAAATACCTGTGCTCACCTGCTAGTTTGCTAGTTTTTTGCTTCCCTGAAGGCTAATGCTTTTTCATGTACATTAAATGGTTAGCTTCATTAATTCCTAACATTTCAAAGTGTCCCCTCTCCACAGCTGAGCTACCAACTGTATGGCAAGCATTCTTCCTTTTTAGGACCCCAATGTCTTGCATGACTTAGTCCGATTTTTATTATCTTTCTTAATTCGTTCTTGTTTCCCCTTCACTCTCTTTGATGTTTCACTCCCTGGATTTATGGTAATTGGGCCTGGTTTATTTTGTGGAGTGAAAATTGCCCCTGAGAGGATCAGGTTGTTTACACCCTGAGGATTTTCACAGGATTGGATTTCAGTGGGAGTTTTATCCCCTTTTCCACTCCATTTCTGATGAAGCAAGCTCTTGGAAGGATCAGGAACCTCTGGGTCAGGCCCATAAGCCACAATAAAGTTACACACACTTGTTAAATCAAAAAGGTACACCTGGTATGTCTGGCCATCATGATATTTAACTTAAAAAAAAAAAAAATACAGTACTTACAGAAATTTAAGTTAAAATAACTGTTAACATTTGACAAGTTTGTTTCAGGTCATATGCGAGTAGAGCAGCATGTACTGTACTGTACTTGTAAAATCTAATGGGGGGACCCTGAGGGTAAATCTTGATTTCTTAGCAGGAAATTCAGCAGGAAATCAAGTTTAGGGTAAGTTCAACATCAATAGAAATATTTTATTACCACTAGCCCAGGAATTCTCTAACCACCAAAGGCTTAAACTGTGAGAATTTTGGACACTGAGTATTCTAAATTTCTCATACAGAGGTTTTTTAAATGATCACATTAATTACTCTAAAACCACCAGCCTAAAGATAGTAGAACCAGTCCTAAGATTCTAGAAAACGTACCTGAAAGATTTTAGAACCATCACCCCCAGAATTACCACCCTGAAGATTCTAGCATCACCAACCTTAGGATTCCAGGCCCATCACCAAGCAGATCCTACAACTACTTTCCAGGGAATTCTAAAATGATCATGGTGATTACTCTAAAACTGTCACCCTGAGGAGTGAAGAACCAACACTTCAAAGATTATAGAACCACTACGCCATAATCCGAGAACCACCACACTGAAAATTTTAGAACCATAATGCTAATTCAATTCAATTTAATTTGATAATTTATCAATTTATATAGCGCTTTTAACAATCGTCATTGTTGCAAAACAGCTTTACACAATCAAAAGAAAATTATGGAAATTTGTAAGAAATGTGAAAAATGTGTATAAATCAAGATGATTAGATCCCTGATGAGCAAGCCGAGGGTGGCGGTAGCAAGGAAAAAACTCTCTGGGTAATAGGAAAAAGTCTTGATAGGAACCAGATTCGACAGGGAACCTATTCTCATTTGGGTGGTGATTCAAGAAGTGTGCTCCCAAAATCCAAGAACCACCACCCTGAGGCATTCTAGACCCAACACCTCTTAGTATTTTAGAACCATGCCCTGGATGATTCTGATATGATCACTCTAGAACCACCACCCTGAGGCATTCTAGACCCAACACCTCTTAGTATTTTAGAACCATGCCCTGGATGATTCTGATATGATCACTCTAGAAGCACCACCCTGAGACACCCCCCCACTAAAAATAGAACAATGACACCAACTAAAAAATTTTAGAGCGACCATTCCAGAAGCCTAGACCCATCACCCAAAGGATTCAAGAATGATGTTGATTGATCTAACGTTACCTTGAGGAGTGCAGTACCACCCATTTTGGAATTTTGGAACCAAACCTCCATGTTTTTTTTTTTTTAAAACAACTAACTCAAGAATCCTAGAACCACCACTCGCAAGGTCAGATGAAGGTCCAAAATAGATGATGTCTTTGAGCAAAAAGTTTTAAAAAATTAATTTGATGCCTTTAAATAACTTGTCATGACAGTGACTACCCAGGTATTTTCATAAGGTGTTTTGAGGAAGCAGAATAGCTTAAATATAAAAGGTTAAAATAAGATTTTTTTTAATATGGCATTTAATCATGTTTCATTGATTCCACAGAAATCACATGGCACAACGAAGTTGCAAAAACCGGTTAACCAAAAGTGCACTAGGCAGATGTGACTCATCTTCAGTAAGCGCTTTACTGGGAACACTCGGAGAAAGACAGGAATACACTGGACAGGCTGTCAGTCTTATTTAAATTTTTCCAATACCTAACTCTTTAAAAAAACGTTCTGTATAGATGTCTAGTACAGGTGGAGTCATCCTCACCTCAACAGCGTTATCATTACACGGAAGACTTTCCCATCCTTGCGACTGTTGGCTCTGAGCACTTTCCTGTAGGTCATCAGGGCACATTTAAAATCTCGTCATGGATTGTTCCCATCCCCTGCTGTTTTCTCTCTCGTCTCTCTTTATGAGCGACTGGAAGTTATTAGAAAAATGAGGCCATTGCAAGGACGAGTCTTTTGTTGAGCAATGACAGCGCTCTCAGGCTCATTCGTCAAGCTGTTGTTCTCTCTCTCTCCCCTCGCCATTAAATTAAACACAAATGTTTCAGCACACTTATTGTGAGATGGAACAACAGCAGTTTATTGCTTCATTTTGCTTCAGAGGTATACACTACTTCATGTCATGTTATTGCATGTGTATGAGAGAATGTTTCAACCGCACGATCTGTTTCGAAGGAAAGACATGGCGCTTCCTGACCATTTAAAACTCAAACATATGTGTGTATCATATCAATCACAAAAAAACAAAAAAAAAAAAACAAAAAAAAAAACAGAGGGTACATTAGCCAATAGAGCCAAGCTAATTGTCAAGTAATAAAAAATAGAAGTGGCTGTAGATTCTTATGCACAACTCAACCCATCCGCATGTCTGCAAATGTTAATCGTCAGTTCAAATGATCGAGAATAATAACCGAGGAACGTATAGAAGTCTAAGTGGCATTCTACTATCCCCTTTTGTGAAGGTTCTAGTATTCTCATTGTGGAGAGGAATAATAAAATTAGAAAAGTACTCACAGTCTAATAATTGTTTAAATTAATCACAGTGGAATCCTCGAAGTTGTGGTTCTAGAATCAGCATTATTTGGTAAAGTGGTGGTTTTTGGAATAACATTTCTATAACACTAGGGTTGGTAGATGTTGAGGTTTTACAGTTCTTAACGTGAAGAATTGTCAGTAATGAGGCCTCTGGCAGTTATACAATATTTGGGATGGCAGTTTCAAAAATTATAGAATCTTTTGGGTCGTGGTTTTAGAATTCTTGGTGGTTTTAGAATTATGCTATTGTCCTCTAGGAAAATTGTTGTAATGAATTCTTAGGATGCCGGTTCTGGAGCCCTCCTCATCCCTTAAACTTCCTTTCCTTTCCCTGCCTTCCCAACTCAAATCTAAAATATCCGTGCATATCTCTTACATTTTAAGAAACCTTAAATTCTAGTGTGCTACATCATTTGGAGTAATTTAAAGAGCATTCCCTATAAAAACCTCCCAAACTTCATAAGAAGTGTGATGGAATTCCACAGCTTGGACTATCATGAAGATCTAGTCCGTCTTTCTCTCAAGATCTTCTCCCCCTCCCTTTCCTCTCTTTTCCAGTTCAAACTTCATGGTCTTGGAATGTTTCCTTGACACACGGGCATAAAAACTCTTAGCTTCACGCATAACTTTTACAGTGACTCATCTGCACTTGAATTGCTTTGAATTGGTTTCTCCGACATTTAATGATTATCAGAAGACTTTAGCACAGAGCAGGGGGGGTGAGTTCATTAATATCAAACAGATACACAATAGACAAAAGAATTTATTTGGAAAAACAGAGTCATGAAAAGAATTCTTTGTAGAACAGACATCCAGTAGATTCATGCAAGATCTTTATACTTCGTGTTAATTTGATCCAGTAATCACCTTGTGCAAAAACTGGATAACCACTTGAGGAAACATGGATTCTTTTTCTGTCCATTAGCATGTTACAGTATTTTTATGTTTGGCTATTGCCGTTAGCATATTTTAGCTCTCCTGTGCATTTCATGACATTTTGGACAAATGTCATATCAGCTCACATGCTAAAATTTTGGGCACCTGAAAGAACTTTGTCAGCTGCAACCAAAGTACAGCTCCCAACCAAAGTATTCTTTTACAGGATGTTGTTTTTCCTGTGACGACAAAATCGAGACCATTTATTTTACCCCTCCCATTTAATATTGCAACCAGTCACCAATGCATTTGGGAAAATATCTGCAGATCTAAAGCATCTACAGAACGCATCATACAGGATGTTACAAAACAGAATTTTCATTTCTCCTCAGGGCCCGTGCGCATATGTCTTTGTAGCTTTTTAGAAACCCATTTGGATGAATGAATTGTGTCTAGCACAGGATATTAGAGAAATGACTACCCCATGGGTTAAACTTCCCGGAGGGCTGCTCTGTGCTATTTTTTGATACGATTAGAACCAGATGCCCATCAAGCTCTGCGGGATACCATCCCGCACCTCAGACATGAAGACTGGGAGCTGCTCACTCATGACACCATAATTCATCTCAGGTTCATAGGCTGATAGATAAGGACCACCATGTAGAACGACCACTGGAGTGCACTTCATGTCCATTTAGCTTCTACCTGCCAGGATTTGCACGTTATTTGTCAAAGTAAGGCTGCAGCAAAGCAGATTGTGTGTCACATATGTGGGTTTGGGAACGAAACCAATGTGGGCCTTAGAGAAGAAAAAAAATAACATTTAATCTGCATAAGAGGGTGGAAAAATGACAGTAAAATATTTAGTTGTGTTAGTGGATTTTTATAACCTTGACCATTTAAAATGCACAGGCCGAGTTAGGAACTGGTTGTGTTAATGAATAATACTCAAAATAATAGTTTATTTAAAAAATAAATAAATAAATTAGTATACGCATTAAAAAGTGAAAATTGCATGAATGTACTTTGCCTCTTTTTACCAACTCATTATTGTAATTGCAATTAAGCCATAATCTGCATTATTTTAATCACAAAGAGGTGGATATGGGGTGGGGTTAGAGCTAGAGTTAGCATTTATACCTTTTTAAATAATGTCTTTTTATACTGTGAATATTTTAGATTTTATTAAAGTTTAAAAGCGAATTTATTATGGATTTTTTTTTCTAATCATGTTCGGCCATTTAGACGTAATTTTTTTTTTGTCCTTTTTATTTTATTTTTATATTACCTTGGGCTTAAACAAGCAATTATGTATTCACATATTCTTTTGTGACCTCATATAGGAAAATTCCCCTTGCCCGACTTGTTGCTTGCCTCTGCTGTTCTCTGGAGGGGCTGCCTCAGGAGTAGCTCATTTACAAAACACTGAGAGGAAGATTGACATAAATTGAGCGTTATCTGAATTTATTAAAGTGAAGCATTAACACCCACTCTGAGGTTACTCTGGGTTACAGAAATAGTAAAATATGGTACATTTAAGCTGTTACTCTACCTGCATCTACCTGTGTCCTAGTATCATGTACAGTACAGTATGATGCGGCTTCTGACTTCGATGGATGGATGGATGGATGGATGGATGGATGGATAGATGGATAAATAGATAGATAGATAGATAGATAGATAGATAGATAGATAGATAGATAGATAGATAGATAGATACTCTGTTAATTCCCATGGGAAAATTCACAAGATCCAGCAGTCCACAGATAGTTACATCTAGAAACTAAGAAAAGAAAGATAAAACAATCCTTTAAACAAATGAATACATAAAACAGGTAAAAGCTCCTGTGCATATTTTCATGCAAAGTCAGTGGATTTGTGCATAATAAGCAAAAACTTTGTGTTTAGAAGAACCTGCTGCAGATCATCCTGATGTGCACCTCGAAGAAAAACAAGATGAGCCCGATGTAGCGTTCCAGCATGTGGTGATTGTTCATTTCCATGTGGCTCATTTCTCCATGTGGAGGAGATGAGATGGGAATTCATAAAAACGTTTTTTAAATCCCTCAAGGGAGTTTATGAATGATAATAAATACCATATATCTTGTTGCTTTTTCACACCACACTAGACTTTCTTTTCTGCCATGCAACCACACACACACACACACACACACACACACACACACTGTTTGACCATATTTGTGGCCTTCCAATTATTAACCTGAAAAAAAGTTTGAGTGTTTTCACTTTAAAAAATAAAAGCTGCATGTTTGTATGGAAAAATTCAATCATTGCCGAGTTTCCAAAATGTCCCCACAATGTCAAAACAAACCCCCCTTCCCCTCCACACAAGCACACACACACACACACACACACATGTACTTCTGCATATTACATGGATGTTGAGATGTACCAGAGACAGAAACACAGACCTAGGCAATATACAGCTTTAAAAAGGCAGTAAGCATTAAGCCATGAGGTTTTATTACTGATGTGTTAAAGAGACTGACTCCAGATAACGCATTCCTCTCAAGATGAGCTTTTAAGGAGAGGAAGAAGAAGGTAACGTGATGATGTGACTCAAGCCTTGATGGCTTACAGAGGTCA